>NC_045543.1:23899092-24199092 GCF_009769535.1 Thamnophis elegans | reverse complement strand
CAAAGGCTTTGCAAAAAGGTACTAATGCTTACAAGATTTTGATTCTGTGCCTCTATTTATGCAAGCAAGGATTGCATTAGCTTTTTTGGCTGCTGTCGCATACTGGCCAAAGATAGAAGTTGACCCCCCAAAAAGGGGTTGAATGTGATATTTCATAGTTTAGTGTGTTGTGTGAACTCAGCTAATTATGACTGCATACCATGGCTATGGCAAACCATGATTTGTCTTAATGCATGCCCAAAAAAATACGAATCATTCTTCTGTTACACTCATTTACTAAGCTTTTCACCTCTATCAAGCCAGTGTAACAAGTCTATTTTTTTAAAAAAATAGGGAGTTATCTTCCATCACTCAGTCAATGGCACATCTCTGACAAGCCTCTTCCCCTCATATGGGATAAATACCATACTTTGCACATTAATTTAATTTAATTTAATTAACATCACTACTTATTAACTATACAATAATTTGAAAGCAATAAAAGCCATGTAAGAAATATATATTAAAAAGTATAACAGCACATACCCTTTTCTCAGTTTATAGGCTATTCATTCCTGCCATGGACCAGTTTATCTATCTGTCTCTTTCATGTTACTGGTCCCTAGTATCACGATCCTAAAAATGGAGTCGCCCCCCCCCCCCTTTGGGAAAGCTGAAAGCCTTCCTTTGCCACACATCAGCTGTTCAGTCACCACTGTAAATGCAAAGTATTAGTGTTCAACCAAAGCACATCCATACTTCATTAAAAAAAAAAGTGCAGTAGCATGCCAGAAAGGCCAAAAGTTATGCTGCTAATTGGATCACTGACTGTTTCTCGGAAAGGACTTGACATTCAGAATCAATTACTGAAAGAAATCAGCCCTTCCTTTTAAAGTCTGAGGGAAAGGGGAAGGAAAGAGAGAGGAGATATTTGAAGGGTTTGCAATCATGACTTCTTTTCACCTGCAGGTCCGTATGATGAGGAAATGGACTGTTGGGGTTTTGCTGGTTTCGCCCTTAACTTTTAAATGACAAAACCCTTGTTTTTCCTATGGACTCCTTCTTAGTTAAAAGAAAGCTTCCATATGCAGAATTTCTTCACTAACCGTTAATAAAGCTGGCTCATTGCAGAGCCATTTTGAAATCTCCCTTCCAGAGAAGCGTATCTGTCATCTATGGGTCAGGCCATGTAAGGCCAGGAAGACAAAAGAATCACCCTCAACAGGCCCTGTCACATTTTGTAGTATAGGAAATGGGGTTTGTATTTTTCTGGGCCTTCTGGGGTTAATTTCATTGCACATCGATTTGACAGAAATGTGGTCTTTCTCACTTTTCTCATCTTTCTGAGAGAACATTGGGGGAAAAATGCACTTCTCCGACATCCAGACTCCATCCCTCTTTGATTTGCTGAGATACTTTTGATCTGTGTGAGATATGCCCAAATGGATGTCCACTTAAACACCGACAAAAGAACCTTACTGACACCAACTTCAGATGCTCCAGGGAAGCCGCTTTATACTAGCCTGCACCATTTAGTGCTATATTCAAAGTCCTCTTTCATAATCTCATATATTATCTGAAATTACATTGCCCTGAAACATTAGATGATCCACTATCCACTGAGATAGGCTAATTTTAATGATTAACTGAGGAACTGTTAAATGTTACTTCAGTGCCCCACTGTCATTATGGAATTAGTATTAACAGCCATGTGCTGCAGGAATCCTAATGAGACTGCCTGTGATGGACAGCTCACGCAGCAGCTGATCCACAACATATAAAATAGGGATTTAGGTTTATACCGTTGGCGGGAGGAGGCCATTAGAGCCTGCTATTCGAATGCCCCGATGCTTTGCGCTTTGCAAAGGACTCAACCCTCTCCCAGCCTCTCTCGAGCTGCTTTTAATTGAACTTGGATGAAATTAGCAAGCAGAAAATCAACACTTGTAAAGGGAGAATCTCATTTTCAAAATTATAGAGGGCTATGTCCCTGAAAAATCACCGAGGGTGTTTTTTTGTATGTTAGCTATAAAACCTTTAATTACTACTGGCAGAGCTGCCAGAGCTGCTTTCAAAGGTAAAATAGAATGCAAACAGGGAAAACTTATAGGGTTAGTGCCAATATACTGGCTTTGTATTCATGTACTTTTCATATGTGTAAAATAGTTGTAAAATAATACTTTTGCCCTATATTTTAATATTATTTAAATTTATTTTCATTTCTCTGTGAGGTTTTTTTAATGTTCTGCTAAACTTTTGCAATTTTTAAGGAATGATCCTCTTGTATTCTCATCTGATTTGTGTTCAGTTTTACGCTATCTTGAGAGTTTGGCTTGCTTTACATCACTTGAGAGACCGCCTGCTGCCAATTACCTCCCACAGACCCATTAGATCTCACAGGGTTGGCCTCCTCCGGGTGCCATCTACCAGCCAATGCCACCTGGCTATTACCCGGGGGAGGGCCTTCTCTGTGGTAGCTCCAGCCCTCTGGAATGAGCTCCCCACAGGGATTCGGACCCTCACCTCTCTCCAGGCCTTCCGAAAAGCCGTCAAAACCTGGCTTTGCCGGCAGGCCTGGGGGTGATGAGTTCCCTCCCCTCTCGACATGTATGGTTGTGCAACTGTTGTTTACTTTTATTATTTGTATTTTGTTTTTTATGTTCCCCTTTTCCCCCCTTGAATTGTTCGCCGCCCTGAGTCCTCCCGGAGAAGGGCGGCATACAAATAATAAAATTCTATTCTATTCTATTCTATTCTACTTATTCCAACAATGGGAGGTTCTCCCACAAACATCTCCTTTCTTTGGACAGGTGTTAATTTTTCATTATCTTCTATACAGATTTCATTTTAGACTCTGCCTTTTCCATTTGACTCACAAGATGTGTGAGCCATGATTTTCAAACATGAGAGAGAGAGAGACCCTTGTTTATTTTCTACTTATACAGATTCATTGAGTTGGAAGGGCCATTAAGTCCACGATTCCAATAATATATCATGTAACTTTACATATAGATGGTCTTCAATTGATCCTGGCATCTCCAGTTGGATGGATTGTGGGAAATGTAAAGAGCAGGACTAAGGGGAAATGCTACTTGGCACCAAAGAGTCCTTAGTGGCACGGTAGATAGAATGCAGTATTGCAGGCAAACTCTGCCCTCAGTCTAGAGTTAAATCCTGACAGAGTTCAAGGTTGAGTCAGCCTTCCATCCTTCCAAGATGAGTAAAATGAGGGCCAAGATTGTTGGGAGCAATATAATGACATTGCAAATTGCCCAGAGTGGGCTGGTATATACTGTAAGACTAAGTGCTATTGTTATTTTGGAGAGATACTTCCAGAACACTGAACTAGACAACAGACTGAGTCAATTAAAAACAGTGTAATGTGTTTAACTGACAGGGAGATGTCCAAGAGTTTAGTAGTAAAGGACATCCTCTGAATAGGAAGTGGCCTATTTCAGTCTCTATCCATCACTTTAAAAAACTAGTGGAAGGAGCAGAACTTGGAGACGCATTTGCCTAAAACCCTGCAGATATATTACTATTCATCGAACGCCAAACTACCCTATCTAGGCAATAGCTAAATACAATGAAAAATATAACCTAAGATTGTACAGCCATGTACCATACTCCTCTGCCTCTGCGAGCTCCTAAGAGTTTGTGATGATGGGGAGACCAGTGTTTACTAGCTGAAAGATGTTTGGTTTCCTTTTCCCAGCCCTTTTATATTTCTACCTAAAATATGTTAATTTCAATTTAGATAGAGACAGATTTTTTTATTTTTTAATACTTGTATAGTGTTTACATAGCTTTGTCTGATACATAACTGATGGATAATGGATTACATGGTAATTCAAAACAAGGACAATACTTCAGAAAGTAGTTGGTTCTGTATCAGTCTTGATATTTGTCATGGATCACCAGTTGAGCTTCTCTTTAGAAAAGGAAAAAGAGGATCAAGAGATAAATGATCTGAGAAACAGTTAATGATAAGGAGGAAAATACAAGTTCAGCTAAACTTGTGTCTCCACTGGAGAAAACATCTTGAACTCCAAATCATGAGATTGCAACAGGCTGCAAGTAGAAAGTCAAATAGCAGAGCCTTTGCCTTCAGCTCATAGCCAAACAGAAACAGACTTTCTGAAAATACTTGAACCTTATCTTTTCTCTGAGAAACAGATGGAACAGAGGAGTGCCAGAGAACTTCGGTTACAAAGGCTTTAAGCTGAAATTCAGTCATTTCTTTTTGGAAACAACATCTTCTACAGAATCCAGATTCTGCATGTTATTTGGACTGTTTGCCAGTTTGAATTGTGGACAAGTTTTTGGACCACATGATGAAATCTTACCCTATATAAAATGAAATCTTGCATTGTTGCCTCTGCTGCCTAAATTTGAATGATTTTATGAGAATCCCTGAGTATAATTATGATTATAGATGGTTCTATATAGTTCTGTCCCCTGACTTTGCTAATTCTAGCAGAGACTTCCACCTAGTGGTGCAATTTAGCCGGTTCTATCCGGTTCGGGCAAACTGGTAGTGGTGGCAGTAGGAGGCGCCGCCCACCCACCCGGACATTATCACATCCTGTTTTTGATGCTCTGCACATGCGCGGAAGGTCCTGCGCGCGCGCTCACATTTGCAAAACAGTAGCGAAGATAAATTGATTTCACTCCTGCTTCCATCCATGGACAAGTTACATCCAACACAAAATCAAGCCAATTTTATCTGCAAAGTTTTTCTAACAATCATTTTTAGCAAAAGAAAAGAAAAGGAATTTTGGGCTTAATAAACATATTTCCAGGTATTTATGAAAATGCAAATGAATGCATTTCAATCTGTTCCCAGTAAACACTTCCAAATATCTCTCATATATCTAATCCCCCAAAAGGGCTTTTGAGGCACTTCAGAATGCAGCTTACCCCTTTCATTATTTGTGGATTGTCTCCAAAGGTTTAATGGAGGAAGTGGAACAAAATCATATAAAGTCAAATTGCATTACTGACCTCAATAAGCTACCATTGAGAACTTCATTGTTAATACTAATAAAATCCGTTATAAGAATGCATAAAGTTTGGATTTAAAAAACCCTGTATATTTACTTTTCATGCTGATTGTTCTACAGATCAGACATTTGGAAAACAAAAGTATTTATAATACATAAATCAAAGGAATGTTAATCTAAAACTCCCAGAGAACTTATCTCTGAACTTTTTTATGAACTGAAAGGGGAAAATCTCATATATGATGAATAACTTTGATGATTTTCAGTGCATGCAGGCGTGCAAGCAAGCTCAAGATCAATGCTTCTCATTAGTGGTGGACAAATGAAATGGATATTTGCAATTGCGGTGGGGGGGGGTTCTTTTGGTTTTTCTCAAAAATTTCCATGTTATGCCTTTAAAAATAATTTCTAGGAAAATCTTTTATTTCCTACTCTTCAGTTGCTTGCACTGCTAGCAATTTAACTAATTCACCTTTATACACTTTTCTTTAAAGCAAGAAGCTGCCACAAAAAAGGAGAGGGCGGCTAAGGGCTGCCACAAAGAAGACAGGGTCAACCTATTCTCCAAAGCACCTGCAGGCAGGACAAGGAGCAATGGATGGAAACTAAGCAAGGAGAGAGGAAACCTATAACTACTGAGAAATTTTCTAACAGTAAGAATAATTAACCAATGGAACAGCTTGCCTTCAGAAGTTGTGGGTGCTTCATCACTGGAAGTTTTTAAGAAGAGACTGGACATTGTCTGAAATGGTATAGCACAATGGTGGTGAACCTATGGCATGCGTACCAGAGGTGGCCTCTCTGTGGGCATGCACACCATTACCCAGCTCAGCTCCATCATGTTTCTCCATCATGTTTCTTGCTATCGTTTGCAGGGAAACAAAAGTTTGTGGGATTAAAAAAACAGTTCACTCAATCAATTCCAACTTCTCATGAAACAAAAAGGTCTCACAAAGTTGGAATTGAAATTTAGCATGCTTCACAATGGAGCTCATTTCTACATGGAGCCACAATCCCATCCTGCCTCATCGTCAGCTCGCCCTTGCCTCCTGGATGTCAGTTGCTTTTCCTGCAGAACTGCTGGTGTTATGATGCCCCACCTCCCCACCAGCCTACTGGTCTTCGGTGTGTCACTCCTGGGCTCGTTGGCTTCCAGATGTCAGATTCCCACCACCCAGCATCAGTTCAGGGGGAGAGAAGGGCGGTGGAAAGAGAGAGAGAAGGAGGGAAAGACAGAGAGAGAAAAACAGAGAGAGGGAGGGTGGGAGAGAAAGAGAGAGAGAGAGAGAGAGAGAGAGAAAGAGAGAGAGACACTGTCTCAAAGTCACCCAGCTGGAAGGAGGAGGGAGCTGAATGCCAACCTGCACTTGGACTTACCATTATGCAGACATCTTGCAGAAAAAATGTATCTTTCTCAACAAACAGAGACAAGGATCATTTCTATCTTAGAGGTTCAAGTTGTGGACAGTCTGATAGAAAGGATACATCAGTTGTTTGACTGGCAAAGATGGAAAGCTGATATTTGGCCAGAAACCTATGAAACATGCATTACAATTATGCCTATAAGATGCAACTATCATCAAGGATTGCATGAGATTCCACATTTGAGTAAGAGTAAGCAACTAAAGTTGAAGAGTAGGCAATTAAGAATAGAAAAACATTAATTCAACTCTTCTTAAAGAGAGTAATGTAAATACCAATCCTTTACTTACTATGCTATCTTCCCTCAAGCTTTCAGTATATTATACCAATCATTTACAAAATTATTTCAGCCATCCCTTCTCTTCTGATTCTTTCTTTGTTTTTGAAAGAAAAAAAGAGCCAAAGCCCCTAAACCACAATGCCAACCTGCTAAAATAGGAAATAATTTTTCAGCGCAACATTTGCTGTAGCAGATGGAAGAGTAAATTATTCACCTTTTCTCACTTCTCACAATCCTTCTTTCACTCATCACTGAAAATGTTACCTTTATATCTCACTTGCATGTATCTCATAAATCTTTCTTCCTTATGTTGAAACTCCAGAGCTGGCTAGCTTTTTACTCTCTCCAACAGTGGCAATTCCATTTTCTTCCTTGTTGAAAATGGCCATCTTGGAATTCCCTCTATTACAGCAAAATACAGGGTGAATTTTCTGTATTTTTTGCCTATTGGATTTGGCAAATCTAAACCAAGAACCCATACTAAAACCCTACATTATTAATGGACAGGGGCCTTTCCTACTTTTCTTTTCGTTTTATGTTTTCTCACAAAGGATTAGTTTCCGTTGTAATAACCGTTCTTCAATATAACTAGCAGGGAGCAAATTACTACTTTCTGGCAAGGGAAAACCTATGGAGAGATTTGTTTATGAAGCTGCCTGTCTCACTTATTTTAGCTTTTAGCAGCCTGGGCCATCTTCTCCTCTGCCGAGGAATTTTCACTTTGTTTTTACAGAAAGAGATATTGTCTGGATTAATTTTGCACCAAGACTAGTAAGAAAGAGGATCTTAGCTTAAACAAGCCATTTTTTCCCCTTACAGTTTTGTATTTGCATCAGTTCAATGTTTTATACATTCCTCTTTAGAATTCATTTGCTTTCCTCCCGGGCTTTGTAAATTTTACTCCAATCCTTTTCCAATACCAAGCTCGAGACTCTCTATATATAGTAGTACGGCAGTATCCCATTTTCTTTCCTTGAGGAGTGTGAATTCATTCATTCATTCATTCATTCATTCATTCATTCATTCATTCATTCATTCATTTATCCATCCATCCATCCATCCATCCATTCTGGGTAGTATATAAACATAAACAATCATCCCATTTTCTGCTTAGGTTTCTGCATCAGCTTTCATAGACCAAGCATATCTCAACATTTTATTCTAATAATCTCCCAATGTTCATACCAAGATAGCCATTGTCATACTAGGAAGCTATTTTGCATATTTCTCAGTATATTATTGTCCTTACTATGTGAAGAATATTTGGATTTTGTTCTGTTTTTAACAAAAGAAAATTTCCATTCACTGCATATGTGTGTTGATGCGTGCGAGCGCGAAATTATTTTCTGCATCACAACTTCTGAGTATCTTTCTTGAACAGCATCAGATACATGGGGGTCTCCATTCTTTTCTTTTTTAAAATCACCATGCCAAGATAGAAAGAACTCCTAGTTTTTGTTTATACCAATAGTTGCTATATATAGCAATTTAAGTCTGTCTACTCAATGTCATTCGCAATAATAATACTGATACTATTGTTTCTCTTTTTGATTTCATCTTTAGTCTGCATTTACATGATTTTGATTTTTTTTCTGCTTTAGGCTTTTTATGTTTGTGTAGAAAAGGATTTCTTTGTGGTAGTTTTATCTGCACTTGTCTGCTAGGACTGTCCTGAATTGCAACAAAATTGTTCTCTTGATATTAGATTTACTGGTATTTCTGTCCGTAAAACCTAATATTCACTTAAAATTCACTTAACTCTCAGCCGGGATTGTAGAGATGAAGAAAAAGTATATATTGACCCCCTGTCACCAAAACACCATGGGCCAGTGAGAGACTCAATTTCTCTGTATCGCTGGTTAAAAATCACATGACAAAACTTTCGGAGCCCTGATGGCAGAATGATTAGAATGCAGTATTGCAGGCAAACTCTGCCCACAGCCTGGAGTTCGATGCTGATGGAGCTCAAGGTTGATTTAGCCTTCTATCCTTCTAAGGTCAGTAAAAATGAGGATCCAGATTGTTGGGGCAATATGCTGACATTGTAAACTGCTCAGAAAGTTCATAATGGAATAGTAAGTGCTATTGCTATTGCTAATAGCTGAGTTTTCCAGTACAGCCACTGCCATATCTCTTGTCAGATAGAACTCTCTGGAACCAAAGAGAAGTGTGATTTGGCTTCATCCATTACTCCACTTAAAGGTCAAAGGCCAGTTTGGGTGAAAAACTGAGAAGTTACCTGCTCAGCAGATCTGAAGCGCATCAGGGCTGAAGGCTTTGATGAAAGGGTTAGGTTTTATTTCTGATTTATGAGGAAAAATAATTGAGATTGGGGTTAGTGGCTGGTTTTTTTAATGATTAAAAAATTATTTAGACTTCCTAAAGATTACCCTGTTCTTGGTATTTTGGAAGGCTTTCAATTTCTGTAAAAGACAGCATCTTACCTCTTTCTAATTATTTGTCGTTGTATAAAATGTCCTTAGATAGTAGATAAATAATGAAAAACAAAGCAGAAGAATGTGTCTCGGCACATCTGAACACAGTCAGGAAGCTGATTGAAGGATACTAAAACAGGGAAAAGGAGATTATTTTGAAAATTTTGGTTTCCCCCAAGTATTTTCCTATAGAGATGTCAAGTTTCAAAAAACAACACAGCTGGATTTAAGGAAGAAAAAAAGATGAATTTCTGCAAGATCCCTTTCAGTTGTTCAGATGAGAGAACAGGGGTAAAGAAACCAGTCAAAGCACAGTATATCATTAAAAAGCTGTATGAGCTGCCTTTAAAAGCATAAAGCTTCATTCCATTATTTTTTTCCCATTTGGAGTTCAAAGGACTATAGCCATTGCACGTACATAAAGCAATTCTGGAAATGGCATGTTCTAGTATTCTGTAGAAATAAATGAGGAAGGGGTAAAATGGCCCATTTAGTAATCCCCCAAAGAAGTGACTAGATTTACCCAAAAGGAAGATAGCCATGAGTTTAAAGCAGGAAAAATAAAAAGAATATATCCAGGAACACAGAAGCTATGAGCCTAACCTAGCATCTTTGACAACTCTCTCTCTAATGCCTTCCACAATGTACATATGACATACTTGTGTGTATATCTGTGTGTTTGTCTGTATTCCTGCAAGAAGCAAATTCCAAAACTCAATTGCCTGTGAACTTGATTCTCATCTGCATAAATCAACTATTCACTCTCACACGCACGCAAATGAATACTCTCCCTCCTCCCTTGCAAACACAGTGACATGCAAAGGTATAAAAATCCAGCAAAAATATAAAGGATGAGGACGGGAAGGGAAAGAGGAAACGGGAGAGAATCCAGGAAGGTGCTCCAGGAAGAGAAGGAAGGAAGAATGGAAAGAAAACCAGACAGAGATGGGAGAAGGAGAGGGAACGGGAAAGAAAAGAAAAAGGAGAGGGAAGAGAAAGGAAAGGAAAAGGAGAGGCAAGACAGAGGCAAGGCAGGCCCCTGTTTGAGCATTAAAAAAAAAGAATTAAAATTCACAAGCAAGAAAACTTTCCTAAGTAATGGCTAGGTTTATAAGGTTTACTAGGTAGCCATTCCAAACCAATACAATATATTACATTCTTTTCAACAATCTAAGAGAATTTCCACCCCCTTAATTCATAGGCAATTAGTTGGGGAAATTGTGAACTTTTTACTCTATTAAAACTTTCCCTGTGCATCTTACATAAATGACATCAAGAACAAAAATTAAACCATCAGGTAATAAATTACTGTAATAATATTTCATTGATTAGCTCTAAGACAATGTCAGAATTCAAAATACAAGGCAATAATAAAACCATACATAACAAACTAAACTAAAAAAGTAAAACTAAAATAAAATACACTATGTACAGTATTTCTGCATTACCACCCCAATCAGACACACATATAGAGTTCTCAAATAAGGCCATGGAAAGATTACTAAATAAACTCTCTGTTCAATACAAGTTTCATAAAAATAGGAATTGTTAGGTAAGCTCCCCGTTGGGAGAGTGAATGCGTTCAGAGAAGCATTGTGAGAGTTGTGTTGGAGAACACACAAACCAGCATACAGAGACACTGCAGTTTAAATAGGCTTTTACTTTCATGGAAATAGAGGTATCAGAGTCCATCAAACAGTCCAAATCATACACGGATAAGACAGGCAGTCATCAATGTCTTTCAGTTAAGGGATAATCCAAATACATAATCATACAAACAGTCTGGTACTCAAAGTTTGCTAGCAGTTGCAAACTTACAATAGCTCACGGCACTTTCTAACAACCAGCTTCCAAAACACTCAGATCAGATCAGCCCAGCATCTAACAAACAGAGAGCTAACAGTCACTCTAGCTCCCTCTTATGGCCGATTGAGGAAAACAGCAACCAATCACATTTTACAGTATGATTAAAGAAACAGGTATAGCATTGTTACATGATTTATATATTGCCAACCCAACCGTCAGATTATATTCCTAACAGGAATGTAAATAATTCCTTCATAAGTTAAGAACATTTTATATTAAAGTCTCAAGAGAGAGGGGGGAAAAAGCATCTGTCATTAGAAGGATATCAGCCTCTCAATGTTGGCCCAGTTTGGTTAAGTGCATTCCAGGGTATCAGGATTAAGAATAACAAACAAAAGGTCCCAGATCGAAACTTGGCAGCCCATGAATTCTAGTTCTCCCTTCTTTATAATGTCATTGTCACATGGTTAGTCTTCTCCCAACTTACATCACTTACATGATTATCTGCTTGTGATGCTGAAGGGAAAACAGAGTTTGATCTCCAGTTGACAAAAATTATTTGTTCACTGAGGATTGCCTAAAAATGAATACAAATGCACACATCTGTCAGACAGTTCTGTTTGATTAGGGACTCTGAATCATCAGTTACCAACTGGGTAGAAGGGTCTTGTTCAGTGATCCTGGTTTCTTACTTACTTGGAAAAGTAAGTAACTTCTTACTTTTCTAAACAAATAATTCCCCCAACACTGTCAAACTATCTACTAAGTCTGCATTACTATTGCTATTAGTCTTCTCATTGTTCCTATCACCCATCTCCTCCCACTTATGACTCTATGACTGTAACTTTGTTGCTTATATCTTTACAATTTATATTGATTGTTTCCTAGTGTGATTTGATTGCTTATTTGTACCCTATGACTATCATTAAGTGTTGTACCTTATGATTTGTGATGAATGTATCTTTTTTTTATGCACACTGAGAGCATATGCACCAAAGACAAATTCCTTGTGTGCCCAATCACACTTGGCCAATAAAGAAGAAAGAAAGAAAGAAGAAAGAAAGAAAGTAAGTAAGTAAGTAAGTAAGTAAGTAAGTAAGTCAGGCCACTCATAGTTTCAAGAGCCACAAGTATCTGTAAGGCTGTGCTATAAGCCAAGAGTATATGTCAAGCAGAATCATATCAAAAGAGTCAAGTAGAGTTGATCATGTGCATTTAACTGCTGTATAGGAATCCATTCTGCAGTGGAGAGATTCAGAAATCTGTGTCCTAGCAACCAGAGTGACATAAAAAGCCATTATGCTTTCCCATGATATTTCTACATCTTGTCAGGAAAAGCATTTGCAAAATCCACTTCACATTAATAGCATTCTTTAATGGGAATCTCATAGAGGCAGAACATCAGAGGCATAAATTAAAACTTACTGAAATAAGAGTTTGGCATTTATTACACACGTAGCTATACCATAGGATTACCCATCAGAAAGAATATTTATCCCATCACCATTCCCATATTTTAAATATTATAGATATATGAAACTGAGGAGGTGGAGGATTTTATCACCATAAGCGATAAGAGGGAGAGGAACTTAAAGTGACAGAATATGCATCTCAAATCAATGAAATGGTGAATAGATAATAAAGAAAATTTAGCCCAAATTTCCATTGTCTTTCCATTCTGATAGGAACAGGCTCAATCTCAGACACTGAGAAATCTTGTTTCCAAAAATTCAGTTATTAGCTTATCCTTTCAATAATCTGAAATTTCCATGTAAATGAGTTAAATGGGATTTTTATCCCATGGTTTTCCAATAGAGGGGGGCCCTTACGCCTTTTAAAATAATGTCCATTCTCACACTTAGCACGTTAAAGCATAACTTCAGTTCACAGGATTTCTTCAAAAGCTTTATTGCACAAAGGCTTTTGAGAATCCGCCCTGGGCAGAGTTAGCAAAGGCACTTCTCCATTTTATTTCCTATAGGATTAGTAATTCGTGCCATTCAGACCTTGCACTCATTTAATTTCAAGAGCTGCTGGGCTCTCCCCTTCTTCTCTCCATTCCCCCTCTCGCAACATACACACACACAGACACACAGACACACAGACACACACACACAGAGAGAGAGAGAGAGAGAGAGAGAGAGAGAGAGAGAACATTGCTTAGTCCCTCAAGATGGTCATAAATTCAAGCATAAGGCTTTATTAAGGAGGGAGTTCTCTTGAGGGACGTGTCATTTCACCATTTGTCTTTGTTCCTCCTTCTCCAAACCCATACGTTAACAGTCCCATCCTGGCTTTGAGGAGGAAAAAAAGAGAGAGAAAAGAAGAAAACCAGGCGAACTGAGGAAGCTTGCAAATTAAAGAGAATTGAAAACATGCCCATTTGGACGAGAAGGCGCATCTGTGGTTCATTTTGTTGGAAAAACAGCATCCAAGCACCAGAACACATATGGTGTAAGTGTTTGAAAAGTTCACAGCCTGGCAAATCGGGCCATGCTGCTCTCATCCAACTTTACAGGAAATAGAATAGTCCATCTGTGAGCTAAAGTCCTTGGCTGGTTTCTTTAACTGGTGCAGCGGATAAGTTACAATGTGTTAGGGAGCTAGTATAGACAGAGGGATCAGATTTATGGTGCTGATGCTGTCAGCGACTCGTAAATAGTAGGTTTTGCAAATTTCACCCCTAAGTGTAGCTGGAAGGATGACCCTCTTCTCTTGCTTCCTCATTTGCAAAAGAAAAGGCACCTTGTGCTACTGATGTAAAAAGCAACACACCCAAATACAATGCTTCACAATAGGAAAGAGTTAATTGCAGCTTATCACCCTTATTTCCATTCTACCACCAAAGAAAATGCTTGGTATTCGAGAGCAAGCTTTCAGATGAAAGAATAACAGCTCATCTGAAATATATGGACTAAGTCAAAAGACTGCATATTAATGTTTGGGGGCTTTCACTTAAATGAAATGCCATGTTGCCATTAATCAGAATTGCTGGATAAAGAAATGTTGCAGCTCTGAAAATCTGTTACAACCCTGTGTTTCTTTCGCATATAAGCAACATGCGAATTAGTACTGGCCTTATTCTGTGACTTCAGAGAAGGATTGTAGCTCGTACCTAGCCTGTCTAACATCCAGCCAGTTAAGGATGACATCTTCTGACTTCCTGTATTTTTAGTTATGTATGTATTTTGAATAGGCTTGATAAATGCATAAGCAAGTCCAAGTCACAAGAAGTCACTAATAGCCAAAGGCAGAAATGCTTTCCTAAACTGTGTGGTTTGTAAGTCCATTAAAATCTGTCAAACTCCTCATAAACCTTCTCCTAAATCAGGGGTTAGTAACCTGCAGCTTTAGAGCCAGACCCAGCCCTTAGCTGATTTTCATTTGGCCCTCGTTTTACAGGCAATATTTTCAGGAACCATCTTTCCCTTTCAGCAGAGGTGGGCTTCAAAAATTCCAGTAATGGGTTCTCTGCCCGGTTGCTAAGTGGACGTGGCCATGGTGGGCATGGCCAATCCACCTCCTGCACCACGGCAGAGGGATGTTTTTGCCTTCCCCAGGCCCCGGAGCAGGGGTGGGTTTCAACCGGTTCGCGGTGGTCCCCGCGAACCGGTTGGTCGGCAAACCCGGAAGTAAGTAACTTCCGGGAACGGCGAAGGCCCCCCCCACCCGTGCTCCTTACCGGTCTTTGAAGGCTTCTGCGCTTCCACCCAGGCGCATGGCACATACAGCGCCTGCGCGATTCTCTGCGAGCAGCTGGATGGCACATACAGCTCCTGCGCAAGTCTCTGCGAGCAGCTGGAGCATTGTGCAGGCGCTAAGACACATGCATGAACTGCGCACGTGCACAAGGACGCCGCCAGCCCCATTCCAACTGAACCGGTTAGAACGGGATTAGCAACCCACCCCTGCCCCGGAGGCTGTCCTCGAGCCTCTGGGAAGGCCAGAACTGCTTCACCCAGGCTCTGGAAGGCCCATTTTTCCTTCTCCCACGCCTCCCCCTCCCTGTACTTACCTCACATCCAAAACGGGCTGCGTGGAGACTCCTGGGAGGAGCGGTGTGGTGTGGGCGGGGCCAGCCAGGGATGGGATTTGAAGGTTCTCCAAACAGGTCACCCTAACCCTACCTTTCAGGACTTCCTGCTATGTGAGATGGAAGAGGAGGGGAGAGGAGAGGAGAGGAGGGGGAGAGGAAAATTCAGAAAAGAAAAAGAAAGGGGGACTAGCTCCATCTATCATTAGCTGCAGCTGGACGTACTTCTGGCATTCAGCGCAGTCATCAAGATTATTGCTGCAGCCTCTATTGAAATAACTAGCCAGCACTGAGTGCTGAGCCAGCAAGAGCCGAGGTGGCACAGTGGTTAGGGTGCAGTACTGCAGGCCATTTCAGCTGACTGTTATCTGCAGTTCAGCGGTTCTAATCTCACCGGCTCAAGGTTGACTCAGCCTTTCATCCTTCCGAGGTGGGTGAAATGAGGACCCAGACTGTGGGGGCGATATGCTGACTCTGTAAACCGCTTAGAGAGGGCTGAAAGCCCTATGAAACGGTATATAAGTCTAACTGCTATTGCTATTGCTATTGCTATTACTTTGTGTACTTGTTTATTTGTTTGTGCATATTTGCATATACACATATGTCCATGCACATGTGTCTCTCTGTGTGTATAAACAGTTTGTATCATGTAGTTTAATGTAGCAAGGTATATCTTTATATACGTATCCTCAGAAGGACATTTTGCCGACTTTGATAGGGCTCACTATCAAGCACGTGCAAATAGGACTACAGCTTTATTTAAATTTAATCATAGCCATTTTATCTTTTATTTACACAACTGACAGGCTGCCCAGTAAATGGCATTTTGTGGGTGGCCCATGGGGACAAAAGTAAGCAAAGCTACCACAAACTAAAATCAATGACACATCGTTATAACCCCACATAAGCCAGTTTAAGACCTACAATAGAGGGCAATAGGTGTTTCAGCAGCACAATTGATTTAAAACTGAAGGTCCATAGATGAGCTCCTCCAGACTGAAAGAGAATAAAGCCATTATACAGAGCATAAATGAAAAGGTGAGTTGATGCTTTGGGTGCTTCTTCTTCTTCTTCTTTTTACTTTCTTCTCTGTTGAGTTATTGATGGTGCCCTGAGTGCAGTACTTTTATCTGAATCAGAATGGAGATGCCTTTATATTTGTTTTCATCTCTGGTAAACTGCTTTGGGCAGCTGAGTACACATTTTGTATGTATCAACAATAACCAAAGATCAGACCATTTGTGGCATTTGGATTGCAAAGTTTAAGATAACCAATAAATGGCAGCAAAGAATTAGAGTTCTATGTACAATTTTACTGACACCTAGTGGCTATCTGGAGATTTGCAGCCTAGATAAGAAAATGGAATAAAGTTTAGTGCATGAATATAAGTGCAACAACAACAGTTACTATGCCATGAAATTGCATATCAAAGGAGAGGCAGCAATTGGAGGGGGTAGCATGCATCTCATTCTGCAAGTACCTGAGAAGGGAATAAAAGCAACCTTGCTAAAGCAATGCAAAATATTATTTCAACATTCTTTATTGGATCATGTATGATACGTACCCATGATTGGTTTATTTGGGGATCAGTGTGATGAGAGAACACAGGCCATTTGTTGCTTGGTGAACATATTATAGGCACAGTATTTTCCCAAAAATAAGACAGGGCCTTATTTTCTTTTGACCCCCAAAATAAGCACTTGGCCTTATTTTTGGGAAGGTCTTATTATTTTTGAGGTGCAGGAGGTGGCATCTCATGGCTGCTGATCTGTTGCAATATTGTAGAGAAGGGCTTATTTTCAGGGGAGAACTTGTTTTAGCACATGCGCTCAAAAGCCCGATGGGACTTATTATCCGGGGAGGTCTTATTTTTGGGAAAACAGGGCAATAAGCAATAAATTTGTTGAGAGGTGGACAACCATGATACCAGGGTCATGTGTGGGCTCCAAAACTGGGTTTTCTGTTCTCATAGAGGCACCTCTGTGCACAGTTGCTGAAGATTGTCAGCATACTTTCAGCCATGCTAATGGATAGTGGAAGATTTTCATTATATGCTCTAAAGCAGGGGAGTCAAACTCACGGTGTCACGTGACATATTGTGACTTTCCCCCCCTTTGCTAAACCAGGGGTGGGCGTGGCCAGCACATGACACATCTGGCTCTTGGGCCACGAGTTTGACATCCCTGCTCTAAAGAATTCCAGTGCAAGTCCTAAAATAGCTTGTTAAGGACACAAATGTCAATAACAGTTCCAGAAAGAAAATTCTGGCCCTGCTCACTTTGCTCCATTATGCCATCTACTGTACACACACACACACACACACACACACACACACACACACAGAGAGAGAGAGAGAGAGAGAGACCCACAGCCTGTGAACAAATGATAAAGCAGCTTTTAACACAGAGGTAATTTTTAAACATTGACACTAGTAGCCATCACTCTATCCTGTGTACATTTATGTTGACAGCTTCATGGCCATCTAAGCTGAACACTGTCCATCACCATACATCAAGACTTCCTTAAGCTGAGCTCATGACTTGGTAATTTCATGAATACATCCTTACAATGATTATGGCACTTGGCCATTGCCATCTTCTGTGATGTTTCTAAACTTTCTAGTCTAGTACATCATCCTGGATTCCCCAGTCCCTGTCCAAGCATTAACCAGGAGTAACTCTTCTTAATTTCTGTGATCAGCCAAGGATGACTGAACTCATAATTGATTTCTCAACCACCAAGTGGATGGTCCACCACAGAGTAGTTTGGGTTGCTTAAGATTGCTAGTTTGTTCATTTCATGCTCACATGCTATCCAGGGTGCATCGCAAAAGGTGAACTAGCTCCACACAAAGATTGGCTAAAGATGTTCTCCGGGACAGGCAGTGTCATCTGGGGCTTTTCTCCACCAATTTTGTCTCGCATTTGGGCAGGTTCAGTATCTGATGGCTTCTTATTATTGCATGAAGCGCTGATAGCTTCTTATCGGAGTGGTACCTATTTATCTACTTGCATGTTGCATGCTTTCGAACTGCAAGTTGACAGAAACTGAGGTGAGTGATGGGAACTCACCCTGTCATGTGTTGCTAGGGCTCAAACTGCTGGAGTACAGAGAGCTGACCTTTTCCAGCCAGCAAATCCAGCATCTTTGAGCCACTGGGCAACCTCACCTCTAAATAATAAAAAGATAGAATAAATGAAAATAAATAAAAATAGGAATGTAGTCTGAATAAAAGCAAATACTAAAATATTTATTTTAGGGCTTTTGACTATAGTTTCCTCATGGTATTTGATAGAAAGAAGAATTACGATCCAATCTGAAAGAAGCTGTTAGTAACTTGTTGAATATCTAGTGATTGAAGGAAGGAGTGATAATATTGACACTCCTACAAATACTGGATTATTTGCAAGATTCTTAGAAACTTGGTGCAAGATTATCAATACGGCTCATGAAGCACTGAGTACATTTATTGCTTCCATAGCAGTCAGGAACTTCAAATTGACATGATGGATGGGTTGTGGAGCAAGCTGCAATCAATACGGCACATTTGAATGAATATCATGGCTTTATAGTTTGTTAAGGGTGACTTGGTTGTTTAGTATTTCAAAGGAGTAAAATGGCTGAGATCAGCTATGTAATTTTCTAACAATAGATCTACTGCCTCATTTGAAACTTTTTGTTGATTTTGTGCATAGGCAATGCCCGTTTTGTGATATTTAGCAAAAACACCATTGCTATATTTCAAAGTTGCAAGATGGGAATGCTTTGTCCTTCAGGGAAATTTCAATTGAAGGGTACTGGCATGCGAACAGTTTTTTTCCATGTAAGATAAGCATATTTTTTTATATTTATGGTATGCAAAATATAACTGAATTTTGATCTTAATCTTCAGTTGTTTTTTCCTCAAACTCATTGACATGAGTGGGTTTGCAATGATTGAGAGCTATGGGCTTGTGTGGCATCCCTAGATGCAACGTGCCATTGGTATGCTGGCTGTCGGGTTTCAAAACCTCTCTTTCAGTTTTTTTCAAAAATGAATTAGCCAGATCGATTAAAACTGCAATTAAAATCTCAGGGAAATTAGGTTTGTGTTTTTTGTTTATTTATTTTGATTTATATAACTACTCATCTACATAGCAGACCAAAGGTGGGTTACAATAAGTAAAACACATAAAACATGATATAACAATTAAATAAAACCCAGAACAACCAGGAACATTCCAATCATTCCTATCACCCATCTCCTCCCACTTATGACTGCATGACTGTAACTTTGTTGCGTGTATCCTTTCAGTTTATATTGATATTGATTGTTTCCTGATTGCTTATTTGTACCCTATGACTATCATTAAGTGCTGTACCTTATGATTCTTGACAAATGTATCTTTTTATGTACATTGAGAGCATATGCACCAAAGACAAATTCCTTGTGTGTCCAATCACACTTGGCCAATAAAGAATTCTATTCTATTCTATTCTCTATCAATTATCCCACAACCAAGAGACAATCTCTGTCATCTATCCAGCGCTCTAGGCTCGGATATAAAATCAAGTTTTCCAGGTCTTAAGGAGGGCCAACCGGAATGGGGCCAATCTAATCTCAAGAAGGAAGATGTTCCAAAGGGAGGGGGGACATCACGGCAGGAACATTTCTTCTGTCCAGCTGGAATGCGCAGCTGACATTCCTTAGCCAATGTTCCTTAACCAACGAAACCTGGAGCATGCCCCTCCTCCTGGATTGGGTAGAAAAGGTAAGATAAAGACAACTATGGAAAGACTGTCCCATAAGTAACATGGTCTCAAGTCATGAAGGATTTTAAAATCACAACCAGCATCATGAATTGCACCCAGAAGTAAACTGATAGTCAATGTAGCTTGTGGGGCAATGGCATCACATGCACCAAATAAACAATGCCAGTAACTGCCTGCCCACCACAATTTGAGCCAGTTTGGTCTATGGTTAAAGCGCCAGACAAGAAAGCAGAAGACTCTGAGTTCAAGTCCCTCTTTAGCCATGAAAGCGATCTAGATGACTTTAGGCTAGTCACTTTCCCTCAGCCCAATACCAAGGGTTGTTGCTATGGGGGAAATAGCATTAGCAACAACACTTAGATTTATATACTGCTTCACAGTGCTTTCCAGCCCTCACTAAGTACTTTACAGAGTCAGCATATCACCCCCAATTATCTGGGTCCCCATTTTACTGACCTTGGAAGGATGGAAGGCTGAGTCAACCTTGAGCTGGTGAGAATCAAACTGCCGAACTGCTGGTAGCCTCCAGTTAGCAGAAGTAGTCTGCAGCACTGCATTTAAACCACTCTGCCACCACGGCTCTTAATAGGAGGAAGTACAAGTTATAAACAAATAAATAAATAAACAAATTCTGCATCAGTTGAAGCTTCCAAATACTCTTCAAGGGCAGTCCCATGTAAAACATATTGAGATAATCCAGCCTGGCAATCATAATGGCATGAGCAATCATGAGCAGGGTCCTGTGGTCTGGGAAGGGGTGCAACTGAGTTGCACCAAGACTGTCTTATCCTGGCCTACAGTCGAAAATACTACGTGTAACCATGAATGTTACATTGGACCAAGCAGGTGTGGGATTGTATTGCAAATTAAGTCTTCAGAAACTCCAGAATAATATTCTGCCTTGACAGAACCAGACTGATGCATACAAGTTGTTGTATTAATGAATTCTGGCAGCATACCTAACATTAATTCAACCCAGACTTGGCTGACAGTACGTAACCAGCTGAGATCCAGCAGCTGAAACTTTCCCCTGGAATCCGTAGAATATGGAGAAGTGAATCAATTTTTAGCCACAGTTTTACAAGAAACAATTCATGCAAATTAACATTTTATACTTGGCACTGCAGCCCAGCCTTCAGAATATTCTACTGCCACTCATTTTACATTGGGTGATATTTTAAATTGGAAAGCTGTATGTGGTTTCCTCCATTTGCTTTCCTCAAATGTGGCTGCATTTGGGGGTCTGGTTATTTCTGTACCGAGCTGTTTTTAGCTTCAGTCAGACAAGAGATGTGGATGCCAAGATTTCGCTGGGTTTATACTGAGGAATGTGACAAGGTGAATTTTGTTAGCCAAATAAATGTAGCAGCTATTCTCCCACAAATGCAAAAGGAGTACCGTCTGTGGACTCAGAACTCTTGCAGAAGGGGCTGCCCTGTTGTAATTTTTAATATGTTAGCAGGGGGTAATTATTAAACCCGCTGAGAATAGAAAAATTCATTGCATGTAATGCCGCTAAGTTAAAGCACAAGTAGTTAAGGAAATCCAAATTCATTGTATTTCTGGTGCTATCAACATTTAGCTCCACTCTGAACAGCATGATTTCTGGCCTGCCAGTCAAAGAGCAGATGCAAAAGACTGCACAGAGCTGCCTTAAGCAACGCAGAAAAAAAAATGTGTGTGTCTCCAATCCGTGCCTGCTTGAAACATTGAGTTCCGTGCAGTTTCTCAAAACCAATTGCCTGGGCTATAATAGACTGATTTTATATAGACAGCCAGGGCTGTCACAAGAAATGGGCCATGTGATTGTAAAAAAAAAAACCACCCCCCCCCGTCAAATAGGAAGATCCACATTCCAAACAACCTTCTATCAGTACTTTTCAGGGAGTCAAAGAGGTGCCTGCAGATTGTGCCTCCTAAAATGTCAATTCAATAATCCCGGTTCAGCCAGGTTCAGAGGGGATATCAGCTGCAATATTGCAAATAACAAATGGATCTGTGACAGCCTGTAACGGTTGAATTCTGCCAGTAAACGGTTGCTCTGCTGCCAATCTTGCCATCCTATTTTGCCTCCAGCATTGTCGCCGCACACTTTAACCTCCATCAGATGCAATCCAGAGCTAGATGTGGGAGCATCACCCTTGTTAATAGGTAGTTATATTAGATGTGACTTCAAGATACTCAGATGCTGTCCTGCACTGCCCCATTTCAATTTTCCGCTCTCACAAGGCTCTTTAATGTTGGAAGGTTGTCAATTAGTTGTCAATCTGCCACCTGGAGAGCTGGTCACAGCTTGAGAGTGTGATCATTATCAAAGCTGGTGCAAAAATAAAACAAAGGGAGAAATCATAAGAATAAATGTGCCTTTCCGTGCATGGATTGTAATAACTTTTAGAATTATGTAGCATCTCTTTCCTGCTGCGTTTCATTGCTGCTGCAAAGTTGCTTGTCCTTTCAGCATTTTCCCCCCACAGTGCATCAGGGTCTGTAACAGAAGACCTCTCTGACATGTTGAAATCAGTGTGCCTGATTGGGTGGGAGGAAATCCTGGGAAACTTTCTTGCACAGATTTTAAGCTTGTTAAGAGTGTAATGACTGGGGTTTTTTATGCAGCTTAGCAGGTAACATTTATTTGCACATTGTCAGTGTTCTGTCTTTTGCAGACTCTTGGTGATTCTTCCAAGTTTCTTCATTGATCCTCTGGAAGAGTAATAACCAAGGCGATGAGGCGTGCTAATACTTGCACTGAAGTTTCGACTTCGAACTGTCCTTGATTACTTTTTCATCATTAGATTGTGCTTTTCCTACTCTTGTATATCCGTCCCTTTGGTAAGAAAATGGTTATTTTCCTACTCTACCAAAAAGAAACCTAATCTTATAAACATAAAGCAAAACAACAAAGCCACTAAATAGGACAGATTAATAGAAGTTTCCTAGCGAAGTTCAGCAGGCAGACGAAAGTGACCAGGGAATTGGTGTACTCTAAAGGACTGTGTGCTCAGCTGTGAGGAATCAAAAGTTCATTTTAGAATAGCTGCTGATTACAAGGGTTTTTCCTGAGTGCTACTGATTGCCCATTGTGGTGAGTGACTCCTGCTGAGTAAGCAGAGGCTGTAAGAGAATATAAGTCAGCCAGGTTTCGGGGGAGGGGGGGCATTGAGCTGATTGAGTGAACAAATAGGAAGACAATTTCCAAAAAAGTTTCCTTCTAAATTAAGAGTTTGTACTTGACTAACTGAAGAGGCTGAGGGGGGAAAAAGAGTAAATATAAGCCTTTACAGGCTTATATTGGTGCTCTAGTAAAGCTGAATCTGCAACTATGAATTGTGCCGCTTGTGGCAATGCTCCTTGTCCAAGAACATCCTAACATAAATTTGCAGCAAGTGCAAGCTTAGAGCAGTTCCTGAAGAAAAAGTCACAGAACTGGACAGTTTAGCTGATGTGAGAGGATGAAAATTTATTCATGTCAAAGAATGGATGCTGGAACAATGGGAAGTGACAATAGAAGTAACTTTCCATAACAAAGGCAGTTAAAGAAGGAGTAAGGTCAATGGATGCAACTGGCATCCGAAGCAAAAGAAATGGTAAGATACTTTGTCCTGCTGGAACTCAGGGGGGGGGGGGATTTTATTTTTATTTTTTTGCAGAAGAAACCTGCTCTAAGTGTAAGAAAAGGGTAAGAAAGAAGATATTCTGAAACAAGTAACAAGACTATGAATCCCCTTAGGGCAGAAAGGATATAGCTGTCCCATAGTAAACATCAAGGAGAAGACATATGGTTGGCGACCTGTTATTACAAATATTTGAAACAAACCAATGCCAACCAATCTTGTTGGTTCATGAATTGTGTTATCTGCTAGGAACAAGAAATAAAGATGTGACTAACGTACAAAATGTATTGTGTGCAAAGGTCCTTCTGATACACACAGAAGCAAATAATATTGCAAAGAAATATTGCTACAATAATCTCTCTGTGGCCTTTGGAAATCAAAGATGGAAATTTGATCTCTGCATCCGAATAGATTGCTGGCCCAAGATTGGTTGTACCATAGAAGGACTGCCGTAGAAGAAACATTATTTGTCACGGAATGGCTGTAAGCCAAAAATATGACATAACGTTGATATTTATTTATCTTTCAATTTAAAGCATTGATAGGGCTACCCAACCTAAGATATTATACACACACTACATATATATGGTATATATGTAAAGATATTATACACACACTACATATATATGGTACATATACATAGACTATGAAGTATATAACGTTAATGTAAGAGAAAGAAGAGATATACACATATATAAATCAATGTCCATATAATAAAACCTATGGCTATGTATGAATCAGATCTATCATTTCTAATGGCAGTTGTGCAAAAGCTCATAATTTGTAAGAAGCTGTAGAGGAAAAACAGAATGACCTCAAGGAACAGGAAGAAGGCAACAGTCAGATAACGGGGGACGAATGTGATGTGAGCCAATGTCTTAGACAAGGCCATCCAAGATCAGATGAAGATAAAAGGAGGGAGGGAAACACATTTAAACTTGCAAGATTCTCTTACTAGTATGTGTGTGTCAGAGGTGGGTTGCTACTGGTTCGCACCGGTAGTGTAATGTTGACCTGGGTCCCATAACTGACAGCGACCCAGGCTGGCCATACCTCCGAACTGTTTTCCTGGTCGCTGCTGCCATTGCAGGCAACTGCACATGCATGTGAAGCACGCACAAAGCATGTGCAAAGCAAACCAGCAGTAACGCTGGCAGCAACCCGCTCCTGGTCTGTGTGTGTGTGTGTGTGCACCTTTAAGTCACATTGACTACCGGTTATTACTGGGACTCGTCCCTATAGTGTTCTTGACAAGATTTTGGAAGTGGTTTGTCCTGCCTGTTTCCTAAAGTGGAGATGGTCTAACTTGCCCAAGTTATTTGCCCCAGCTAATAACTTGCCCCAGCTAAGGTTGCCTAAGGTAGGAATATATCTCACAGTCTCCTGGTTTCTAGCCCAATGTCTTGCTACAACAAATTGATTAATATAGTTTTACAATAAAAATAGTAGTGATGTGGTGTGGTGTTGGTTCTCTAGTTTGATCTACCTTGAATGGCTGACAGAAGCACTAACGCTGTGAGATTGGTGTTGACATCTGTTGGTAAGAATGTATCAGCCCTATTAGGTAGGCCAGACAAGAAACCAGCTCCACAGGATAGCTAAAACTACATTTATTGAGTTTGTCTATAATAACAGAATATTTCAAGGTTGATTGTCCTCCTCCTCCTTCTTCTTATACTCCAATGAATTAGGCAGCCATCTGTTTGAGCCACTTACAAATCCTATCTCTCTGTTGTGGGCTTAAGATATTTTTCACTACTTGTCACTTTGGTAATGGAACTCACATATCTCCATCAAGGTCATCTCCTTTACTCTCTACAGAGTGAGATTTGCTCTTAATGCCCCAGCCTTGTATAAAAGGCTACGTGCAACTGTCTTGTTCTTAATGGCTAAGCATATACATAAGTGTATTTGATATGGGATATTTTAGAACCTCATTATCAAATTTAAGGGTAAGGCATCAAGTCAACCACAAGTACGAATGCCCTTCTCTCCGCTGCAGAGAGAATACCACAAAAAATATTCAGGAATGAGACAAGAAATGCAACCAAAGTTTTTAGAAAGGTCATTTGAATTTTTAGTTCTATTGTTTTGGAAGTTTAAATTCAAAACTTTCTGTTTGGTTTTGAGCATAGATTTTTCTAGTCAAATATAAGAAGATTCTGAATGGAGAGCCTCCAGCAAGCTGAATCCAAAGCTATTCATTCTTTTAAGAGAACAAATATTTATATCTGACAAAATGAGCTGGGCCAGGGAATTACCCCCAAATATTTGTTTCCATTATTTTTTCAATGAACAAAGTCTCATACAACCTTCCACAGAGATATAGCTGAGCTCTGGTTGGAAAAAAAACCTAAAAAAATGTGCCTGGATGAAACATGGTTTGATTAGGTGGCCTTCAAAATGAAAGGTGAGGACCTCAGAGACAAACAAAAATGGAAGTAAGATAGCAGTTAAAAGTTTCTACTATTCAAGGAAGTGGGGATAAGATTCAAGGAAATCTGAAAGAATATGAGTCCTAAAGTTCATGACAATTGTAGTTACACTAGAAAATAGACAAGATGGAATTTTAGAATAGAAACATAAATATGATTTAAGAGGCACAAGACAGGAATTCTGTAAAAAATACAATTTGTTCAAGAGGAACAAAAGCAATATAGGAAGGAGTTGTGTTAAATGTGTCAACTCCTGCTCAGAAGTTGAAATGTTTTGCAGTATATCTGGGTTAAAACAAGTTAAGAAACAAACACATACTGTCATTAGTGTCTACTATAACATCATCCATCCAACCAAGGAGAGGATATGGATAATGGTTTTCGAAAGCAAATTGCTGATCTTTCAAAGAGATATAAAGTAGTAGTGATAGGGGACTTTAATTACCCTGACATCTGTTGGGATTCTACTAAGAAAAATCCATCCAGGAAATTTCTAATTCTGTCTTGTTAACCACTTTCTCCTTCAGAGGTTGGAGAAAAACACAAGAGCATAAGCTATTATTCACTCAACAGAAAACTTAGCTGAAAAGATAAAAGTAGCAGGAACATTAGGAGAAAGCAATCTTGTAACGCTAGATTTTAAAATATATATATATATTTTAAAAGGCGCTCAATGTAGCCAAATACCTATATGATTAGATCAATCATAAGTAAGATTTCCTGGCAGAAGATGTTCATGAGAAAAGGAAGGAGGGTAGGAAGCCTGAAAAACAAGACACAATACTAGAACATAGTTGCAAACCATTCTAGTGAGGAGATTATTGAAGATCAGCAGAAGAAAGCGAGGTGGTTACCAGGGGTGGTATTCACTTACCTTCCCTACCGGTTTGCAAATGTGAGTGTGGGCGTGGGCACGCTCGCTTCCCTCGCAAGTGCCATCTCCATAGCAATATAATAGCAATAACAGTAGACTTATATACCGCTTCATAGGCCTTTCAGGCCTCTCTAAGCGGTTTACAGAGTCAGCATATTGCCCCCAACAACCGGGTCCTCATTTTACCTACCTCGGAAGGATGGAAGGCTGAGTCAACCCTGAGCCGGTGAGATTTGAACCGCTGAACTGCTGATCTAGCAGTCAGCCTGCAGTGCTGCATTTAACCACTGCACCACCTTGGCTCAGCCTTTCGTGCATGCGCTTTTGGCAGAAAAGGGGCCTAAATGGAATGCCACAGAGCTGGGGCAGGTGGGTGGGCCACCTGCAATTTCCACGTCTGGTGGTTACACCAAAAGTTTAGCGAAGATCTCAAGAGAAAGTCTTCCAGATCACTATGGAAAACTTCATACAGGTAGAAGAGAATCACTATACCAGCTACATTAATGGAGAAGACAAAATGGTAACAGATAAAAGGGGAGCACTAGTTAATTCTGTTTCCAAATATGTTCCAGTGGCAATTGTGGCAAGCAGGATGAAGAGGTATGATTGAAGTGTAGATTGATAGAAATATGGGCCGAGAATGCTTCTTGACTTTGAATGAGTTTAAATCTCCAGAACCAGATTAATTGTCCTTTATAATGTTGAAGGAATTTGCTGAAGATCTGGTTGGACTTTTGCATCAGCATTGAGAAGTTTTGCAAACTGAAGGAAATGCTGGACAATTGTAATAAAGCAACAAGGTGGGAGGGAGGAAGATGTTGCAAACTACTGAAAGACTGATATTCTAAAGCAGCAGTCATCAACCGGTGGTCTGTGGACCACTGGTGGTCCGCAAGAAAATTTTGGTGGTCCGTAGAAAAATTATTTGCATTTTTTATATTGCACTAAATCAAGGTTCTTCAAACTACGGCTCCTGGGTTGGATATATGCAATGAACACTTGTGTTGCTGCAGAGAGTCTCCTCCTTTGGGGTCTTTTTGTGTAGGTGAGAAGGGGCAGAAATTCTGACTTGGGGGTCTGCTTCAGCCTCCTGGTGTGGGGCTTTGGGTGAAGGCTGGAGGGAAGCACCGCTACTGGCGAAGAGCCGGAGGGCCTTGTTCCAGTGGGACTGCATCATGGCCTGGAACTGGCTAACCATCTCAGCCCAGTGAGCCTCCAGGGGCCGGTACCTGGCCTTGTACTCCCGCAGGTCTTCCCTTTGCTTGGAAAGCCTATGCTCATAGTTCTCAGTGAGGTGCTTCTGTTGAGCCTTTTTCTCGGTCAGCTGTTTTCCCAACTCTTTCTCATGGTGGCTGCTTAGCTCCAACAACTGCTTCCTTTTGGGGTCCTAAGGACCTGGACAGGCAGGCAAGGAGTGGCTGGGAGGTGAGGGGTGAGTAGAGGTCGGCGAGGTTCCTCTTAATGTGAATGACATCAAGTTGGCCAAGCTCACCCAGTCACATGACCACCTAGCCACACCCACCCAGCCGGTCATTAGGCAGTTCATATTAATGGTCCACTAGATTTTAAATTATGAATTTAGTGGTCCCTGAGGTCTGAAAGGTTGGTGACCCCTGTTCTAGAGGAGAATAATAAAGGATCAGCCAGTAACCACTTGGAAAACTATGAAGTAATTATCAGAAGTAAACAATAAGCCTTGCCGCTCTTCTTCTTTTTTTCATTTCAGCAAAGCTTTTCTAAAAATGTCCCATCAGAATCTGATCAGCAAGTTAGTTAAGAGTGGATTGGATGACATGACAATTAAGAAGATACATGAATTAGTTTTCATCATTAAATTGGAGAGAAGTATCAAGTATCATTTACCATGAAAATCAGTATTGACTTCTCCACATACTTAAAAAAAATTATTGGAATTGGACTTAATTGTAAACTGGGTATAGTAATGTCAGGTGTCTGCTCACATATCCCCCAAATAAGGTAAATGTATCAATAGAAATATAATTTCCAAATCTCAGGAAGGAATTATTCTACATAATTCTGCTTTAGTCAGTGCTCACATAAATTGTTACTCCTTCTTGGAACAGGTTTAGATAAGTACAGTTAGGCAATCAATAGACTAGAAATTACACCCTATGAATAGAAATGGTAAGAATGGGGAATGTTTAAGCAAAGAAGCCTGAAGCAAAATATGATTATACTCTTCCAATACCCCAAAGAACACCTCATGCAGTTAAAAGGTCAAGACCTATTTTCTTTTGTCCCAAAGTATAGGTTAGGAAATAATGTATTTAAGTTATAAAAAAGCAGATTCGGATTCTTAATTATAAGAACAATCCAATTATGGAACCAATTGCTCAGTGAGGTGGTAGACCTTTTGGAAGCTTTACAGTAAATAAAAACATGAATCATTTAATCCAATTTTAGAAAATATTTTGTTGAGAAGATTGTTTCTACTGAATGCCAAAATCCAACCTTCTTTATCTATCACTCTGCCTGCTCTTGGACTAAGGGATTGCTAATCTGAAGTCAAATCCTTCTCCCTTTCTTCCCAAGCACACATACACAGAGCACATGTTTTAAGTGCTAGGCTTTGCCTATGCCAGAAATGTATAACTCTTTTATAAAGCTCTTTTCTGTTATGAAACCTGCTTCACTAATAATTGCTCAGGTCACATGCTGCTGTCAGGAGCTCTTAGACAAGCATTCAGAATGTTTCAATTTCTAAGAGCTTCAAGGGAGTGAATAACCTCAAATTAATATATTTTCATAACTTTCAACAAAACAGAACAAGTTAAGAATTGAGTATATATACATGTGTGTGAGAGAAAGAAGAGATGGTGAGGACATTAGCTTGGCTTGTATGTTAAGTTAGTTTATAACATTTTTGTTTCCCTAATCCCGTGATGGCGAACCTATGGCACATGTGTCCGAAACGGCACATGGAGCAATGTCTCCTGGCATGTGTGATGTCGCCCGTTCCTCTTCTGGGTTTCTGATGTGCATGCACACATGATGATCAGCTGGCCTTTGTGCATGTGGCAGTGCCGGAAACCAGAAGAGCTGGTCTTCCATTTTCGTGCATGAGCATGCGTGCTGGCCAGCTGATCAGCGCGTGTGAATGAATGGAAGTAACTGGAACCAGAAGTTTATTTTCCAGCACGCACAGCCCCCTGGGCAGCTCCTCTTCCTGGTTATGGCCCAAACAAGCGCATGCATGCGCTCCCTTTTCAGCACTTGAAAAAGTATGGTTGGGTTCAAACAGTTTAAAATATGTATGTGAAATCATATATTGTGGAAAATATACATGGAAATACAAATTTACTCATCAGAATAGAAAAAAATTGAGTGAGTGAGTATGTATGTATGTATGTATGTATGTATGTATGTATGTATGTATGTATGTATGTATTGTGTCACAACCCCTGGTATGCCCAAATATGGGAGGGAGCATACTGCTTACCTTGTCTGTCTTTCGGCTCATCCTAGGAGCCATATAGGCAGAAAGCCATTTTTAATGGATTTTATTTATTTATCAGCACAAATGCAACACACACACACACACACACACAAACACACAAATATGCTGGTCTTGTTGTATTCGGGTCTTTTTCTGCCGTCCCTCTACAAACCTTGGTGGGTGGGTGTGGAGTGCTGGCCCCATTTCAGCAAGTGGATTGATTAGATGTGTGGCTGTATCATGATTGGTGCTAATTGGTGCTGGCTGTGTGTCCATTGTTGTTTTGTGTTGTAACGGCCTGGGTGGTGGGTGGGGCTCATTTGCTGATTAGGGCTGGTTTCCAGATGTCTGGTAGGCGGGAGGTATTGTCACGTTTATTCATGTTGTGAGGGTGTTTCTCTATTTCGATAGCTTCCATAAGAGTGTGTGTGTGTGTGTGTGTGTGTGTGTGTGTGTGTGTGTCACACTACATGTATATATGGATTATATAAAAGATTAGCGAAAATATACGTACCAATTTTGTCCAAATTGAAAGTCATAATTTAAAAACTGAGGCAATAACATATTGTCTTTGACTAAACTTCAGAAAGTTTATTGTTTTTTGTATTGGGATTTTGTTTCTGTAAGCTTTCCAGAGTCACTGTGAGTGAATTGGGCAGCCATGTACATTTTCTTAATAAATAAATAACAAATAAATAAACAGTCACAATATGGGAGGAGAAGATTTGCTCCCCTCAGAGAGGGTCCGCAACTTGGGGGTCCTCCTGGACCCACAGCTGACTTTGGAACATCACCTGTCGGCTGTGACCAGGGGGCCTTTGCCCAGATTCTCCTGTTGCACCAGTTACGGCCCTATTTGGACCGGGAAGCACTTCAGACAGTCACTCACGCCCTCGTCATCTCAAGACTGGATTACTGTAATGCGCTCTACTTGGGGCTGCCCCTGAAAAGTGTTCGGAGACTACAATTAGTCCAGAATGCAGCCGCGCAAGCGATATTGGGTGTACCAAGGTACACCCATACTACACCTATCCTCCGCGAGCTGCACTGGCTTCCCATTGGTCTCTGAGCAGCACCTTTAAAGCCCTACATGGCCTAGGACCCGGATACCTGTGAGACCATCTTCTGCCACATACCTCCCTTAGACCAATAAGATCGCACAGGATGGGCCTTCTCCACCTGCCTTCAGCGGGACAATGCTGACTGGCGACACCTAGGAGTAGGACCTTCTCTGTTGCTGCTCCGGCCCTATGGAATGAGCTGCTCCCAGAGATCCGGGCCCTCCCACTCTCATGGCCTTCCGCAAAGCTATTAAAACCTGGCTTTGCCGGCAGGCCTGGGGCCGTTGACCTCTTGATTGAGGTCCGGCCCCTCTCTGATTGGGTGTATGTTGTGCTTTTTCTTAACTTTTTGTGTCTCATTGTTTTAATTCTTTTTAATAATTTTTCATTTCTGTAAGCCGCCCGGAATCCTTCAGGATTGGGCGGCCTAGAAATTCAATAAATGAAATGAAATTTTCTCAGTGTTGTAGAGGTGCCCAAACACTCAAGAGAAAGGGTGTAGTGTTCTGCAATGTAAAGAGATATGAGGTGAGATTTTAAAAATCCTCTTACCTCAAAATATGCTGCCAATATAGTCTCTTTCTTAAACTAGTGTAACAAGAGAGAAAACTTCCATTCATAAAATGTTCTTTGAAAACTGAAATATCATTTCAATGTTAATGATTATATTTCTACATTTCCTCGTGTCTTCCTCCCAGAACATTACCAGTATTGCACCAATTTTAAACCTAATTTGTGGAAAGGCATTTCAAAGGCATTTTATCATCTTTGCCTTATATGATTGTCTTTGTCATCAACCCAGAGGCATTGGGGTGGAGGGGGGTTGTAAAAGGCAAAGAAATGATGACAGCAGCACCATGTTTAATGCCACACCGATTCTGTTCCTTTTTATGTGCATCAATGCTGCTTTTATCATTTTGTTGAAAGCACTGGCTCCTACAGGTGCTGTGCACTGGCATTAATGTCTAGGAACCTTCTCCCTGACATACACATTTCCTACAAATAGAGAAATAGTCAGTCAAGCTAAGCCATGGTATTTATACATTTCTTTGATACTTCAATTGTTGTATTAACTCAGTAGTTTCACTGTTTGGAGCAAGCATGCCAATAGATACCACAAGTCCTTTGGAGGTCTCCTTCAAAGATGCTTCCCTAGGCCTCCTTTCGATCACTGTTCTGTCCCCCCACTACACATTAGTCTGTGCGCAGCTCGACATTCAGCTAAACCCACCTATCCTCCGATAAAATGGACTGTCTGCTTAGATCTGAATGCTTTATTGGGAGAACAGGATATGGTGAAACTGAGGAAAATAGGGATACATACAGTGAGAACCAAATACAAGATAGACAGTATTAAGTTACTGCTGAACATAACAATTAATAAATGCAAGCAGTTTGAATCTCACCAGCGATGCTGTGTGGGGGGGATGTAGGTTTGTACTTAGATGACCATGTGGCACAGATTAATATGGCTGCTTCTTTGTGCTTCTGTCTTCTCCACATGCTAAAGGAAATGGAGTCTGGCTTCCCTGCGTGCACTTGGTTTGAGAGTGCAGGTCGATGGGTAAATGGATGGAGTCAGCTTCAAACAATAGAGTTGGGACATATTTACCTCTCTGTCACTAGGTGGGGCTAGAGGGCAACAGCAGTCTATAACAGTGATGGCAAACCTTTTTTTGGCTCCCGTGCCAAAAGTGAGGGGAGCGCAGGGGGTCATGCGTGGGTGTGCCACACCCATAATGCTATGCACGTGACTCCCCCCTATGCACGCATGAGCATGCAATTATCCCCCCCCACTTTTGGCGTGGTTTTTTTTGCCCTCCTTGGGCTCCAGAGGCTTCCTATGAGCCAAGGAAGGGCCAAAACAGCCCCCTGCCTCCCCCAACACCTTCCGGAGGCCTCAAGAGTTTACACGAAGGCTCTGGAGGGCGAAAAACGGATCTACAAGCAAACTGGAAGTACATTCCTGTATCTCCAGTTTGCCCATAGGGCCGGTTTTTTGAGGTGAAAAATGGCCTCAAAAGAAGGCCAAAGGCAGCTGGCCAGCTGACAGGGCAGTGCCTCGTGTGCCTTAGCAAATGGCTACACATGTCACCTGTGGTACACATGCCATAGGTTTGCCATAATGGGTATATAAAGTTATATGTTCTGGCATGACAATCACCTTTTGAACTCTCTGTTGGCTGTTTCGAGCAATTGGCAGTTCCTTGTTAGGCCTGGGGCAATGCAGCTCTGAAATATCCAGCTTTTAAGTGCTGTCAGCATTTTTCTTCCCTTTGTGGTAGAGGGTCCACAACCCACCTTTTATGGGATTAGCAGCCATTTAGCTTTCTCCACATCTTGACCTTGCCATGAAGTGATTCCTGCCACTTGGAGGAATCAACACTGACTACTTATGCCCACTCAGGGGCACATATACAGACAGGCAACAGTGCAAAATTTTCCAGAAAGCAAGCAAACTTATACCACAGAGGTGTGTTGTGTTGTGTTGTGTTTATTATACTTGTATGCTGCTCTATTCCCGAGGGAGCGAGGGAACTCATCAGCCCCAGGCCTGCCGGAACAGCCAGGTCTTGATGGCTTTGCGGAAAGCCTGAAGGGTGGTGAGGGTCCGAACCTCCATGGGGAGATCGTTCCAGAGGGCCGGAGCAGCCACAGAGAAGGCCCTCCCCCGGGGGGGGTCGACAGTCGACATTGGCTAGCTGATGGTATTCGGAGGAGGCCTAATCTGTGGGATCTAATTGGTCGTAGGGAGGTAATTGGCGGGAGGCGGTCTCTCAAGTACCCAGGTCCGATACCATGTAGGGCTTTAAAAGTAATGACTAGCACCTTGAAGCGCGTCTGGTGTCCAACAGGCAGCCAGTGCATCTCGCGGAGGATAGGTGTAACGTGGGTGTACCGAGGTGCACCCACAATCACTCGTGTGGCTGCATTCTGGATAAGCTGAAGTCTCCGAATGCTCTTCAAGGGCTGCCCCATGTAGAGCGCATTACAGTAGTCCAGTCTTGAGGTCACAAGGGCATGAGTGACTGTTCTGAGAGCCTCCCGGTTCAGGTAGGGACGCAATTGGTGCACCAGGTGAACCTGGGCAAATGTCCCCCTGATCACAGCCGACAGATGGTGTTCTAAAGTCAGCTGTGGGTCCAGGAGGACTCCCAAATTGCGAACCCTGTCTGAGGGGCGTATAATTTCACCCCCCAGCCTGAGAGATGGAATAAAGGGCCAATCTTTGGGAGGGAAAAACACAAGCCACTCAGTCTTGTCGGGATTGAGTGCAAGCTTGTTCACACCCATCCAGACCCTGACAGCCTCCAGGCACTGACACATCACTTCAACCGCTTCACTGAGTTGGCACGGGGCGGAAAGATACAACTGTGTATCGTCCGCGTATTGATGGTACTTTATCCCGTGCCGACGAATGATCTCACCCAGTGGCTTCATTTAGATGTTAAACAGGAGGGGGGACAGGACTGAGCCCTGCAGAACCCCATACTTAAGGGGCCTAGGGGTCGACCTCTGCCCTCTAACCAACACCGACTGCGACCGGTCAGAGAGGTAGGAGGAAAACCACCGAAGAACGGTGCCTCCCACCTCACGTAACCGCCGCAGAAGGATACCATGGTCGATGGTATCGAAGGCCGCTGAGAGGTCAAGGAGCACTAGGATGGAGGTATGGCCCCCATCCCTGGCTCTCCAGAGATCATCAATCAGTGCAACCAAAGCAGTTTCCATGCTGTAGCCAGGCCTGAATCCAGAGGTAACTAAAGGTACAACACACTGAGTGAAATAAGCTCCTTCATGTTTCAAAATAATGGCTAGCACTCAGGGAAACAGTTCCAGGTTACCGTCATGGTCACCATCTTTACCTTTCACACACACCCTCCCCTTGAGGCCCAGCATCCATCCCATAACTCAGTCCTTTCCAGATGTGAGAGGACTATAATTTGGATAGGAAATTTGCTGCTAGAAATATGGGAATTATTGTTGCATAACAGACAGTGTAAACCTGTGATGGTGAGCCTAGGGCATGCAGAGTCATGTTGCCTGGCATTTACGACTATCAGCTGGCCTTTATGCATGTGGCAGTGCTGGAAAATGGAAGAGCTAGTCTTCCATTTTCCGACATGCACATGAGCGCCGGCCAGATGATCATCGCATGCGTATGAGCACCAGTAACTGCATGTCTAGCTGGCCAGCGTGCATGCACCCACCAGAAACTGGAAGTGCTTTTTCTGGCATGCACATGCCTCCTGGGCAGCTCCTCTTCCAGGTTGCATCCCAGACAAGGATGTGCATGCAATCTCTTTTCAGCTGAAAAGGTTCACCATCCCTGGTATAAGCCAACATATCTGGATAATAGACTGGAGAGTTCTACAAGAATGGAATGAAAGTGGTTTGCATTCTTAGCTGGATTGCGTATCAGTACTGCCTGATCAAACTATACATAAAGGAAAAAAATACATTAAACAACTCAAGAGCAATTTAAACAGCCAACTACAGCACACCTGTCCCTCTGGCTTCAGTAGGATATTTAACATTACTTCCTAACGTCTGCCTCTTTCTCATATTGTCATGTTTTCCCATATACAAATGAGTTCATCTACTTTTCAAAATAGTTTGATTTGTATCTTCATTGATTAAGTGAAAAGCCAGAAGGTTTAAATTGCAGCAATTGATTGATATAAGTGTTAACGCCAATCTATGCAATGTCTTGGAATCAATATACCTTTTGTATACTTAATTAAGAAGAATTTGGCAGTTTCCCAGAGGACTTTGAGGCATGGAGCTGGTAAGATGTAAATACTGCTGGACTGTGCTGGATTGTGACTGCAGCCTGATTTATAAACTAATGTTTATCACATTGTTTTCACAATGATATGGCACAATTTATTAAACATGTTTTGTATGTTAACAAAACTTTCAAAAAATATCTTTTTTACTTCGAAAGTATCTCCACCTGTAGCTTTTAGGAATATATGCACTGGTGTATCTAGAATTAGAATTAGGAATAGAACATAACAGAACAGAATATATTCTTTATTGGCCAAAGGTGATTGGACACACAAGGAATTTGTCTCCCATATGCTTACATCAGGGGTGAAATTTAGCAGGTTCTGACAGGTTCTAGAGAACTGGTAGTGGAAGTTTTGAGTAGTTCAGAGAACTGGCAAATACCACCTCTGGCTAGCCCCAGAGTGGGATGGGAATGGAGATTTTGCAATATCCTACCCCCCAGGAGTGGGGAGGAAGTGGGTATTTTGCAGTATCCTTCCCCTGCCAAGCCTACCAAGCCATCCCCACATATCGTAACCGGTAGTAAAAAAAAAAAATGAATTTCACCACTGGTTTACATACAAACAACAAAGTGGTAATCATATATACCAATAGGAGAAGGTAATAGGAAAGATGAGAAAGATAACAACAACAACAACAACAACAACAACAACAATAACAATAATAATCCGCCATTGCCAGTCCCAAGCCCGGATGAGAAAGGAGGAGGGTTGGGGTCAGGTTGGCATCTGGTCCCATAAAAAAAACCTTGCCAACCCATACAATATGGTGAAAAAAACGAATAAGAATTCCATACCGCATCGGTCGTCGCACGGGTTAACAAGGGCCGCGCCAGATGTTGGGGTCCCTGGACATCTGTCGACAAGTGGGCTACAAGTGGACCATCCAACAAAACGACAAAAATATGAAAACCGTGCCATAATGGCAGATGAAAACCGTGCCATAATGGCCTGTTACTACAACTCAGAGCCAGAAAAAAGAGGCTATTTAAAGCGAATGTATGAATTATGGAAACAACAATATCCAGATTCAAATGTTAGTGAACAACGACTAGCAGATCAAAGGCGATTTGTTATACGGAATAAAGTGTTTAGTGAAGTTGAACTAGAGGAAATTCAGGCAAATTGCAAAACCAAAAAAACAATATCACAAGCGGAAATAACTGATATTCAAGACACAACTAAAGACATAGTAGAACTCCCAGAAGAAGCTCTCGGGGAGGAAATAACACCACCACCACTAGAACCAGTTATCACTGAACCAACTGATGAACTAACTCAAAAACAAAAAGAATTGAAGGATAAGATCATGGAGCATTTTCTGCTTAATGAGGAAAGGCAACGTTTACCATCACTAAAAACTGTGCCTAAGAAAATTTTGGCCCCTATCATGAAAATGGTTAATGCAGTGTTTTCAACAATTGAATTGGGATCCATCTTGGAAACAAACCAGTTAATGTACAGCGCAGCTGTAATAGTCACTAATGAACTAGGCATTAAAATTAAAGTACCTAGTCACACAACAGAAAAAGCATCAAAGCCAAAGTGGAAAATCCGTTTAGAACAAAAAATCAAAAAATTAAGAGCAGATGCTAGTAACTAAAAGAACATGCATGAGCAACGGCTTAAAAACAACAAAATCATAGATCGGCTAATCAGAAGATATAGATTGGATACAAGAAACATCAATGAAGCTGTAGAGATTGTAAAACGGCAGATAACAGCAACAGCTAGAAAAATTGAAAGATATGAGGCACGAATCATCCAATATAAACAAAATCAGCAATTTCGATCAGACCAACGGCGTTTTTATCAAAGTCTTAATGTGAATGGTGACACCAAAAGTGAAAAACCAGAAAAACAGGCCACAGTTGAATTCTGGAAAGAATTGTGGGAAAATGCAAAGGACTACAACAAGGAAGCAAAGTGGATACATGACTTTGAGAAAAGCATTGGCAACAAACAAATGCAAGTATTAGAAATAACAACTGAGATGGTCAAAAATCGAGTAAAAAAGGTAAAGAATTGGACATCACCTGGAAAGGACCAATTACATGGTTTCTGGCTCAAATACCTGACTAGTTTACATGCAATATTGGCCAGGCAACTGAATGAAATTTTACAAAAGGGCCAAATTGATGAATGGTTGACAACTGGAAAAACATACTTGATTCAGAAAGATGCAACTAAAGGAACAACACCTGAAAACTACAGACCAATAACATGCTTGCCAACAACCTTCAAATTACTCACAGGCATTATTGCAGATAACATGATGGATTATTTGGAAACAAACAACATCTTGCCAGTAGAGCAAAAAGGCAACAAAAGAAGGAGCAGGGGCACAAAAGATCAGCTTCTAATTGATAAAATGATATTAGAAAATTGTAAGAACAGAAAAACGAACTGGAATATGGTCTGGATTGATTACAAAAAGGCATTTGACTCACTGCCACATAGTTGGATCATAAAATGCTTAGAAACAACTGGCATTAGCAAAAATATTACATCCTTTACTGAAAAGGCGATGAAACAATGGAGAACTGAGTTGGCAGTAGGGAATGAGATCTACGGAATGGTTAATATCAAGCGAGGAATTTTCCAGGGTGATTCACTTTCACCTCTTCTCTTCATCATCACAATGATCCCACTATCAGTAATCTTAAAAAAAATGAAATTAGGCTACCAAACAGCCAAAGAAGCTGAAAAAATTTTGCATTTACTATATATGGATGATTTGAAACTCTATGGAAAGTCAGAAATAGAAATCCAATCACTGACAAACACAGTCCGAGTATTCAGCACTGACATTTCAATGCAGTTTGGCATGGAAAAATGTGCCACTGTATCCATAAAAAGGGGCAAAATCACTGCATGTGAGGGAATTGAAATGCCCAATGGCCAATTAATTAAATGCAAAGAAAATGAAGCCTACAAATACTTAGGCATTCTGCAGTTGGATAACATCAAGCATGGAGAAGTAAAAACTATTGTCAGGCGAGAGTACACCAACAGAGTTAGGAAAATTTTGAAATGTAAATTGAATGGTGGAAATACAATCAAGGCCATAAATACCTGGGCAATACCAGTTATAAGATACACAGCTGGTATAGTTAACTGGACACAAGCTGATTTGGACCTTTTGGACCGAAAAACCAGGAAACTAATGACAATGCACTACAGTTTACATCCATGTGGTGATACTGATAGACTGTATCTGCCCCGAAAATCAGGTGGCAGAGGATTATTACAAGTGAAGCAAACAGTTGAAGAAGAAAAACATGCACTGGCTGATTATTTAAAAGAAAGTCAAGAACATCTATTAATCGAAGTAAAGAACAAAAATCTACTGAAGGCCCAACAGACAAAACAAGAATACAGAAAAGATTTGATAAAATCAAGAATGGAGAGTTGGCAGAACAAAGCACTGCATGGCCAATTTCTGGAAAAAATAAAAGATAAAGTGGACAGTGAACAAACTTGGTTATGGTTGACAACAGGTACATTAAAGAAAGAAACAGAGTCACTAATCCTGGCTGCGCAAGAACAAGCTATCCGCACAAATGCCATTAAGGCCAAAATCGAAAAATCCTCTGATGATGCCAAATGCAGACTTTGCAAAGAAGCTGATGAAACTGTTGATCACATACTCAGCTGCTGTAAAAAAATCGTGCAGACTGATTATAAATTGCGGCACAATTCAGTAGCACAAATGATCCATTGGAATTTGTGCAAAAATTATAATATTAAAACAGCAACAAACTGGTGGGAACATCAGCCTGAAAAAGTCACCGAAAATCAGATGGTCAAGATCTTGTGGGATTTCCGTATACAAACCGACAAAATACTGGCGCATAATACACCAGACATCACACTGGTTGAGAAAAATAAGGTCACAATCATAGACATCGCAATACCAGGTGATAGCAGGGTCGCTGAGAAGGAACATGAAAAAATCGCAAGATACCAGGACTTAAAAATCGAAATTCAACGACTATGGCACAAACCAGCAGTGATAATTCCAGTGGTAATTGGCACACTGGGTGCTATACCAAAAGCACTGGAATTACATTTAAAACAGTTAAAAATTGACAAAATCACCATCAGTCAAATGCAAAAAGCCGCACTGCTTGGATCTGCACGCATATTACGAAAATACGTTACGAAGTCCTAGGCCCCTGGGTGGGGCCCAACTAGTAACCAATGCCAAATCCGGCGAAACAACTGGCCGCTGTGATACAATTGTATAATAATACAGCCCTACTACATGGGTAAATATCCTTAGGCATAAGACAATGCTGTGGGAATTAGGTGGTCAGTAGAATAATGGCACAAGGGCAAAACCTGTCCCTGTGTCATCCCAAGGGGAGGAGTTGAAATAGTTTATGTCCAGGATGTGAAGTGTACATATTGAGACTGGAGCAATAGGCTCCACCAAGGTTCTCCATTCCAGCGGGAAAATACTCAAAGCCAATTGGCTGAGCCATCTGACAGCTCCCTATAAAGGGGCTAGCTGTCAGGCAGGCCAGTGCTGGATTTATTAAATAGTTGTCTAATAAAGAGCTGTTGTTTGTCACTGAAGCCCGAGTCTTGTCTCATCCATTCACCCAATTTAACATGAAGGGTCTATAGATAATTTTCTCAGCCCCCTTTCTGACTCATGTAGTATACAAGTCCTTAGTGGGAGGTAGGCTGGTTGCAATTGTTTTTTCTACAGGTATCTGTTGAAGTCTGTACCTCTCCTGTTTGGTTGCTGTTCCAAACTCTTTTTTAAAAAAAGACATCTCACAGTCTCAAAGTTGTGGCAGTCCACAAGCTGTGTGTAGGCATTCTTTGTAGCCTACAACAATACTTAGAGAAAAGAGAAAGTTGTCTGGTGGCATTGATCCCTGGCCATTTCGGTATGCGTGACAGGATGGATGAACTGACAAGGGCTAGGAGGAAGGAAAAAAGGGGAATGCCGGTTAATCAGCATGAAGAAGAATAGAAAGTGCTGCACACACACACACACACACACACACACACACACACACAGCAGGAAAATGATTGTGGAACTGGCCAGTCTCAGCCAGGCACTTCAGACTCTCTCCTAGCTAAGGAAAAAATGGTTCTGCTCTAAGCAGGGTCCGTTACTCTCTTGTTCTCCTTATAAACATTTGCCAAATGGTACGGAATGCTAAAACCAGGCAGTCCCTTCTTTTGATTCAACGAAGCCATTCTTTTCTCTGGGAATATGTAGACTTGGTCTAAAAGTCAGACTGGCACTTTCGGACACGATCCCACTCCAGATGTTATAGCCTCTCTCCTGTTCTGCAGTTTTAATGTGATTTCTCAAGGGAGCGTTAACAGTTGCTAATACTTGAACTTATTAACACCTTTCTTCACACACTTCAATCGCAGTGGGGACAAATATTCTGGATAGTATTAATCACCAGGTTATAGAATTCATGATGACTCCATCTGTTGAGGATACCAGAATTAAAAGAAGAAGAAGAAGAAGAAGAAGAAGAAGAAGAAGAAGAAGAAGAAGAAGAGGAGGAGGAGGAGGAGGAGGAGGAGGAGGAGGAGGAGGAGGAGGAGGAGGAGGAGGAGGAGGAGGAGGAGGAGGAGGAGGAAGAGGAGGAGGAGGAGGAGGAGGAGGAGAGGGAGGGAGGGGAGGAGAGAGAGAGAGAAAGAGAGAGGGAGAGGGAGAGGGAGAGGGAGAGGGAGAGGGAGAGAGAGAGAGAGAGAGAGAGAGAGAATTTCTGGCTTTGTGAACACATTTCAGACAAAACAACTTTTCTCCCACTACAATTTTTGGCCAGGAAAACACATTGATGAGAATTTACAGTGCCTGAAGGCTAAGACTTGCAAAAAGCTTGGATGACATTCTGTCACACTGAAGCATCTCATCGGGAGACATGAGTGGGTGAGTTTCCATAGAAAGCTCAACCAGACTCTGCATATTTCCAACTTATAAAGGGAGATAGCGCTAAGCTAGAGAGAGTTGTACTGTAACCAAAGAGGCAGGGTTACATTCAAAAGGAAAGCATTAGAGGTTCTTTAAATCTTTTCCAGCTCAGTCTGAACTGGGGAAAAATTCCCAGCGTAATCCTCTCCACGCAATAACATTTTCGCATGACCAGCCGATATCATACTAGAGCTTTTTTTTTGATTACACGAATATTTGATCCAGGGTTGCTGGGAATTTTCAAAGTACCCCAAATTCTGTTCTGCAAAAGAAGAAAGTTGGCAAAGCCCAGACAACTCCACCAAGTTATCTCCTAGCACTACAAAATTGTCAAAGCAACTATAGAAGATGGATGCTTGCAAGTGTCCAGAGTCTCAGGCTGCTGGTTTAGGCTGCTGAAATCTTGCTGGATTTTAGGATCGACAATACAATTGGACAAATGAAATGAACTGTATAGTTTGGAGTATGGCAACAAATGATAAATTAACAACAGAAATTAAACTTTAAAAAGGGATAATTAAAGTAAATAATTATAATGAAATATGGGGGGACTTTGTAAAACCTTTGTGGAAGGCAAAGGGAATAAACCTACCTATAAAGACGCAATTGGAATATATTGTATATCTAAGAAATATAAGGGGGGAGGTCTCCAGGAGGGTGCACTGTAATGTGTAGTTTTTTCTTTTTTTGTCTTTCTTTTTTTTGTATTCAGTTGTATATGTACTCTTTGTAACATTTGTGTTTAAAAATAAAAATATATTTAAAAAATACAATTGCACAGAATCTAGTACTGGAGATATGTATATGATTAAATACTATCTGGCTGCCTAAAAATACTTAGATGTTTGGAGACAAATGTCCATATTATCTGGCTTGTCATTCTCAAACCAATGGAGAGATTTAAATTTTAAGGTAAGAGCTGAGTTAATTTCCATGGCGTAGAGGAACCCATCCATCTCTAAATTAAATGTACTTTAAGTCTTGCTGGAGGAAATACCGGTATCTTTAATTGAAAGTGTATCATTCATTGATTGTCTGTGTATTTTCTACCGCCAGGAGATGCCTTTTCAACAATGAAAGCCATTATACAACCCCATTACATTTATGAGGGGATCTTTGTTGTGATTTTTTCCCCTGGTTTGAGAGGCTAAGAATTATATTATTGGTTTCAGCCAGGAGTGTCCAACGTTGACAACTTATGGACTTCAACTCCCAGAATTCCCCAATCATCCATGTTGGCTGGGGAATTCTGGGAGTTAAAATCAATATGTGTTAAAGGTGCCAAGGTTGGACACCCTGTTTTAAGCCTATTTGAAAGCTTAAAATATTGACTCGACCACATTTGGGTGTTTGGTTTGTTGAGAGGAGGTTCCAGCTGAGAAATAAAAATGGTTTGAAGTGCACTTTGTGTTTGGGCCACGGATTCACATCCATTCACACCACCCAAATGTATTTCAGATAAAATCAAGTTACCTGGATGTCAAGCAGTTGGATCATATTTTGCCAATCATTCCTTTATATGACATGCATTTACTCTATATTCCCACTAAGAAACACCAGTTCACTCATATGAGATTAACACCCAGAAGTTTAGCTAGTTCAATATTTTATCTCTGGAAGGAAGAATCTCTCACATCTGTACTTCAAAGAACTTCAGCTGGGCCAATGCCCCATTTTATCCCAAGGAACAGTATTCAGTATATTGTTCATTAAATGCTACTGCCAACTACTTAACTGCTATTTTTCCCAGAAATCAATCCCTTTTCTTCTTCTTTTTCTAAATGATATGACCTTCAACTTTATTGCCCATAATAAAATGTGCATACTACCAGTAGTAAAATATTTTATTGCCAGAGATGAAATAAGCTAAATTGCATTTGCTCATCCAAACTACCAAACCCCGTTGACAGAAGCCTGAAGCATTTCGATTAGAGAATGGCAGGTGCCAGCTAGCAAGTGGGAGAAAGAAATATTTCATGAAGATTGCCTTCTGAGATTGACCTTCCTACTGAGCTGCTTATCACTACCAATTCACTTGAGCTTATTAATTAGATTTGCACTCAAAATTGAAGATACTTTAGTCACAGATTTCAAAATGTTAGCTCTTTTGGAGCATACAGTACAGGCTGAGAAGAGTAGCGTCCTACAGAAACTCAAATCTTTTCAGAGTGACACAAACACCGTTTGAAACATCTATTTCTAAATGTCAGTGGTTCCGAATATTAGTAGTTCAGTGGAGCTAAGAAGTCTGTAGCAGGTTTTCACCCTCAGTGGTCAACATTTAGCAGGCCAAGCACTACAATTCTTACTGCTTCTAGGTGTTTATGTAGAAATGCTTTAACACTTAAACCTCTTAATAAAACAATTATTCTGGGTGCTCACATGCAGTCAGTCTGTGGAGGAGAAGCTATTTTCTGATACATGTGCATCCTTTGTTAACAACATGAAGTAGAATGTCATTAAAAAAAAACCCTAAGGGATCCTGCTGTAGCACACTAAGGGAATGGGTGTTAAGGCAGAACCTGGAAAGTGGCAATCTTTCAATTGTGGCAGGAGTGGCAATTCAGCAATTCAGAATTTTTACTATTGCGGGATGACTCTCATTATAGGCATGATGTGCCATGAACCCCCAGTTTATCAAAGACATAATGCTAATAATACTCTCTAGTTTAGGCCATTTCAGTATGAGACAGACAGACAGACAGACAGACAGACAGACAGACAGAGCTTGAGAGCCGAGGTGGCGCAGTGGTTAAATGCAGCACTGCAGGCTACTTCGGCTGACTGCAGTTCAGCAGTTTGGCTGTTCAAATCTCACTGGCTCAGGGTTGACTCAGCTTTCCATCCTTCCGAGTTGGGTAAAATGAGGACCTGGATTGTTGGGGGCAATATTCTGACTCTGTAAACCGCTTAGAGAGGGCTGAAAGCCCTATGAAGCGGTATATAAGTCTAACTGCTATTGCTATTGCTATTGCTAGAATGATAGACAGCGTGACAGACAGAGATGAGAGAAAGAGAGATATGTAAATAAAATTAATACCAGAGAAAAGTAATGGGCTTTTCAGTTTCCCCTCTTTTTAAAAACCTTAAAAAACATAAGCAATTGTGTGGGAGGTCCTGCTATGAACCAAGTGTCATGTCTACAAGGAGCCATTACTTATCCCTGTGTCAGAATGTGCAAACCTTTAGGCTGATATGCTGCTTTGTATATAAATGTGAGGATATTTTTTTTAAAAATGGGTTCATTTAATGTTAGCTTGCAGACTCTACTGTGTTTCCAGATTACTATCTAGTCTTTTTGTTTTGAAAATATTGATGGCTATCTTAATTCTCTTGATTTCCCCTCTGTGCTCCTATTATGAATGGCTAGCTTGACCCTTCGGAGCTAAATGCCTCTTTTTGTGTGGGTCAGGGGCAGACGGCTGAATTTTCAGTCACCATTCTTCTAGAAAGATTTGCAGAGGCCTATAAAATAATTGGAATGCATGGAGCAAATTGCTTGCTGACATTATGAGCGAGCGGGTCATTCTCAGAACAATAGACACACAGGGACAACTTGTAAATCTTGAGTCCATTCAGAACAGAACTGGGCAGAGATGGTCCATCAATAATTCTTCTGCTTGTTTCAAGACAGTCTAAATCTCTTATTGCTTTCTGACCTATAAATGCCATTAAAGCTCTAGCACCACCAATGTCTCCCTGAACTGCATTTATGTCTTCTCCGTATTAACCTGAGACAGTTCCAACAGTCATAATGCTCATGATAAGATCAGCGAGTTTAGAGGACCTTTAGTTAAATATGAGGTATCTTCCAGGTTGGAAAAAATCAGAATCTGAGCTACACATTCAGAATGGAAAGGATGATATGCTTCTCTTTCTTTTTTTCTCCCTCTTTCTATTAGGTTTTTGCAATTCTGCTTTTCTAGTACTCTGTTTTCCTGAAAATAAGACCTCCCTGTATAATAAGCTCAATTGGGCTTTTGAGTGCATGCGCTCAAATAAGCTGTCCCCTGAAAATAAACTCTCCTCACCAAATTTGAAACATAGCAGCAGGCATGAGGTGACCACACTCACTGCCTTCTGCACCTCAAAAATAATAAGACCTCCCTGAAAATAAGGCCAAGCACTTATTTGGGGGGGGGGGGGTGTCAAAAGAAAATAAGACTGTGTCTTATTTTGGAGGAACCATGGTATTTTTGACTTGTATCCCAGTTCTATTTAGAATCATGGCTTCTAGTTTAAACACAGTTGTAAGCGCTGTTTGACTGCAGTAGTAATCACTTCTGTAAGGGTTAGGATCGTGCTGAAAATCTGTGTCACGCCTCAAACTACGTAATGGTTTTGTTATCCATGGTTTGTTGAATCAGCAGTATTAACATAATATGCTAAGCCATAAACCATGGTTAACATAATTCATTGGTTGAGTTCACACACTGTATAAAGCCATAACCAATAAAATGACACTGCAGCTTTCTCTGCTTTGTGAAGCCAGCCATTAAATGATAACAATTTGAGGCTGCCTTGCCAACACATTTATTTATTTCAAGGCAGTGTACACCACCTGTCAGTCTTGCAACAAATTCAGCAAGTGGCTTTCAGGAAATAAAAACATTGTAAAATGAAAGCAAAACAATAAAACTCAATCATAAAACAACAGAAAGCTACATAAAATCAAGCTGAAATAACAACAGAAGAACCTTAAATTGTACAAACCCAGCAGCATTCAGTTCAGCCTCCAAGTCAGCTTACAAATTGATTAGCATAAATAATTTGGGGGGGGGGAGTATTCCAAACTAGCTAAACTACTAAAAATATTTCTTCTAAAAAAATGTTTAGGATTGCATTTCTAATTGCTCTCAGGGATTTTTCTCTGGCTCAGCTTTGATGTGAATTGGATAAATATTTGGGGAGACATTGAATGCTCACCTGTCTTTCAAAGCAGGCTTTTTTTTTTTTTAATCAGCTGCTAGTGCTAGCTTTTGAATCTAAGTTTTAAGAATTACACCCTTGGGCAATTAGTGGAGGATTAAGGCTCACTGGTGCCCTAAGCACTGGCAAATCTTGGTGCCCCCCTCCTTTGTACATACTGTACCAATCTTCGTTTGCATTTCTATTACACCAGGAGTCAATCCCTTAAGCTTGTCCTTGCAATAAAACAATAAATTCACTCTTGGTCTTCAAGAAAACATTGAAATGACACAGTTTAATGATAAATGAGATTTCACACTCTTATTTCATAAAATTAGAATAAAATTGGTCTAGCGATATCACAACCTCCTTCATCTACGTCTTCCACACCTACCCCAGAAGAAAAGGACCCTCCCCCCCTTAAAACCCACAAAAGGTACCATTTTTCATGGCAGCTAGCAAGATGGTAGATGTAAACTTAAGGATGATCAAATCAGAGGCAAGGCTTTAAAAGATTCAAAACAGTACTTTTAATCCTAACAAAAGAAAACCCAGATGAAAATAAATCCACAGGTTTTCTGTGAATTTGCTTAGTTGATGTTATTAAAGTGGCACAGAGCAAGAACCTGGTTAAAATGTCCTAGTCCTTATTTCAATTCAAGACAAATTATCTCCAGCAAGATGTGTGTGGAAGAGCTCTTATTTTCTTCAGATGAAGGAACAAATCAGTTTCTTCAAAAGAAAAAAAAATATTGAAAAAGAAGGATTGCGTACACTCATCTAACTTAGAAATTGAACTAGATTGTCTGCTTAGTTTCTTGACTGGCGAATTGCTCGTTTCTTCTTTCTTGCTCCACTGAGCAAAGAATAACATTAAAGGAGGATATGACTGAGGAATCCAACCTCCATTATACTACTTGGACAGTGGTGGGTTTCAAAAATTGTTCGAACCTACTCTGTGGGTGTGGCCTCTTTTGTGGGAGTGGCTTGCCACCCATGTGACCGGATGGGAGTGGCTTGCCGCCCATGTGACCGGATATGAAGATGCCGACGACACTTGTCAGAACCACCTTAAATTACCTCACACACAGCACTGGCATGCATAAGAATAGGATGTAAACTTGTTTTTTGAAAGGCATCTTTGGTTTGCATTAAAACAACTTCAACACACGCAATGTTCTGATTGCACCACAAACGCAGTAGTCATCCTTACCTTTCACAGAGGCACTGAGTTTTATAAATATGAGCATGATAGTGTAGAATAATCATATCCAAGGACCAGTGGTGGGTTTCAAAAACTTTTGGAACCTCTTCTGTAGGTGTGGCCTGCTTTCCGGGTCCACTGGTGGAACCTCTTCTAATCGGTTCGGTAGATTTGACAAACCGGTTCTACTGAATAGGTGCGAACTGGTAGGAACCCACCTCTGTACTTGGAGGACCCTGATTGACGGTTGGTGTGCCTAAGCGTAACACCAATACGCTCAAGTGAAGGCTTTTAGTGGATAACAACATGCTGTGTGAATGCAGAGAGACACAGATCCCGGCCCATCTATCAGAAATATGTATTGAGAATGACTTATTTTTGGCCAATCACAAAGGTGGCTTTCTTCTGGCAGTCTGAAGTTTGATGTAGATACGGAAGAAGGAAGAGAAGGAAAGGTAGGGAGGGAGGAAGGGGGGAAGAGGGAGGAGGAGGAGATTATTTGCTCTTGTCATGAAACACTGCTTCCCATAATCCACCTAGTAACTTTTTTGCTTCCATATTTGGTGGATTTTTCCTGGATATCATCTCTCAGTTGTTGAATTGGCTTCACAGAACCAAAGGTCCATTAAGAGACCAATCCTTCCTTATGTTGTTATCTAGGCTGCCTTCCCACTGACTGTAAAATGTAAGGTTTTGATTCCCAAATAGGATACTGGCTGCCAATTAGTTAGAAATGGCCAGATTTCAATGTTTGCTGTTGAAATATAAAGATCTAAACAGGGATTTTGAGATTTGATAAATACCATTGTTTTATAGTCTTACTAAATCACCATGACAGAATACAATACTTGTGGGTTACTCACAGGCAGGACTTCTCAGTAGGGATACCTTTACTTTGAGTATTTTCTCTTCTGAAGTTCATGTCTCCATAAGGACATCTAGTAGTCTCTTGTTGACTTTTTGCCTCTTTATCTGCTCCTTGCCTCATTAAGTTCTTCTTCTTCGCCTTCCTTTTAGCACTTAGACTTATCTATCACTTCATAGTGCTTTTACAGCCCTCTCTAAGCAGTTTGCACAGTCAGCCTATTGCCCCCAACAATCTGGGTCCTCATTTTCACCGACCTCAGAAGGATGGAAGGCTGAGTCAACCTTGAGCCTGGTGAGATTCGATCTGCCAAACTGCTGGCAGCTGGTGATCAGCAGAAGTAGCCTGCAGTACTGCACTCTAACCACTGTGCCACTCTTTTAAAACTGAATGTGTCATTTCTTTGCTGTTTTAAGTAATTGTTCGCATGTTGTTTTCTTAAACTGATGATTGCAAATCCCTTTAAATTTTGTAGTAATATAAAGTGATGCAGAGATAAACAATATGAGGAATGTTCCAGCTAATATATTTTTCTTTCACAATAATCTCTGCCCAGATGTTTCCAGGAATGAAGGAGGGTGTGACAACATCTATAAGATTATCCCTCCCCCGAAGAGGAGAAGCAGAAGCACAAGAAGAAGTGACTACTGCAGAGCCCCAACTCCTCCTTCATGGATGTCAAGTGCCCGGGTTGTTACAAAATCACCACGGTTTTCAGTCATGCCCAGACAGTTGTCTTGTGCATCGGCTGCTCGACTGTGCTGTGCCAGCCCACTGGTGGAAAGGTGAGGTTGACAGAAGGATGTTCTTTCCAGCAAAAGCAACATTAAACAGTGGACACTTGGCACGGGATGGGTGGGACGATGCGTACAGTTGCCAGTTGGGACCCTGAGGTTCTCTGGAGCACCGATGAAAGTATATTATACAATGGAGTTGGGGAATGTGTAGAATTATTTTTGAGTGCTTGAGTTGCTACCAATGGTGGCTATGGGATAAGGATGAACCTTGTGGCTCTGGCACTATCCTTGTAGCCTTACCCATTTCATTCAATACACTTTGGATATAAACAGAAATAGATCTATACTAGTCTCCCTTTATTTATTTATCAGCATAAATATAACATACATACATACATACATACATATATATATATATATATATATATGTATGTATGTATGTATGTATGTATGTATGTATGTATGTATGTATGTTATATTTATGCTGATAAATAAATAAAGGGAGACTAGTATAGATCTATTTCAAGCTATTTAGCTCTCATCAGCTAGCCATACCCAAGTTTTTGGGAATGTTGTCATGCACATATCATTGTCTTGTCTACAGATGCCCCTACTTTTTATGATTATAGAGTTAGGGTTATCTGAACTGAAAAATCCAGACAATACCAAAAATTAGCAATTAGGAGTTTCTTTGGTGCCATCTACTGGTCAAACACATTACTGCAAGCCAAAAATGATAGTCCTAATTATCATGCTAACTGCAAGCAGCAGTTATATGTCAGCTGATTGGTTTCTGAAGCAAAGAGAATTTTATTGCAAAATAATAGGAATAATCAACCTAGTGCAACTCTCATCCAATCACCCTTCTTAAGTCCTTTTTTTATTTTGCACTGAACAAGATTTGTTCTACTGGCAATAAAGTAAATAAGAAAGAAATCCACCTCCTTTGTGTGACAATCCATGAGGACACCAAATGAGACATTTTGGCTTATTTTCAAATATGTGTCCAACATCTGCTAAACATTTTGTATGATTTTACAGGTTTTGCACTTGAATCTACTTACCTAACCAGAACCATTCATGATAATCAACTCATGGAATTCCTTGGAAGCATGGGCAAAGGAATGTTGTACAAATTAATTAATTAAACAGAGAAGGGAATTAGGTGGGATTGGAGTACATTTTTTTGTCATTTTCATTCAAATATGTTTTTGGCAGGTGAACCTTGTATTGCTTGCCAAATTCAGACCAGAGTATCTTGATTGATACTCCCATTTTCTCTAGCCAACACACTGGGATAATGGGATTTTGTGAAGACATCATCCTATATATCCTTACTTCTGCCATGTAAGATGATTTTGAGTGATTCTCAGCAAGGATAGCCTCAGAGACTGAGCCAGAAGAGCACATACTTCAGACGTCAATACTGAAATGGGAGTTTCATCACAAGCCTTATGGTCTAAGCTATTTATGGTGAGAGAATGCTATTTGTCTGCTGCAACGAAGAATTGCTTGCACACTTTGAAGTCAAAATATTTTACTATGGCCTAACACATTTGTTAGCTTTTAGGAACTCACAAGACAGCCCCTATTGTCTGTTTAACTGAAGGAGCTATGGTTATGATGAAAGCAAAAAGCTTTTCTTAAGTCTCCTACTAATAAAAAGTATAATAGAGAGGAAACTGTGCCAAATATCTTTTAAGATTTGTGTGAAGAATTGACGATTGTTGCACTCTTCCTTCAACTGAATATGAAACTATTCTGATGAGCAGAAAGCACTGCTAGATTTTACTCTTCAAAACCCTGCTTCTTTTTTCTTCTTGTTGCTTTTATTTCCTTGAGCAGATTGTTTATTCACTCTAGCAGTCCAATCCCAGAAGTTCTAAAACAGGATACACATTTTTTTAATCTTTCTCAGCAATGACCGCACTTTGTAAACAGCCAATGAAGTTTTATCATAACCACCAAAGGCAACTTTGGTGGTTATGATAAAGCATAACATTTTGTAATTCAGCTGGACTACAACTCCCATTTTGTCTAGCGAAACACAGTGAGCTAATAGCAGTGGTGGGTTCTGGATTCCATTCCAACCAGTATGGTTGGAACGGCCCCGGCACCACCCACATGTATGTGTGCAATGCATGTGCATGCGTGCAGTGCGTGCATCCAGCAAACTTGCCTGCAATGCTTCTGTAAGCCCCCACGATACTCCAGCTGCTTGGCAGAGCATTGCGTAGGTGCCATACGTGCCGTGCTTGTGCGCAGAAGCGCCAAAAGCTTAAAGCACAGGTAAGGAGCGAGGGTGGACGGGTAGACCCTCTGGAGCACCGTACTGGAACGGTATCCAGAGGGTATCCGGGCTGGCTCCGGTACACCCATACGTACCACCTGCAACCCATCACTGGCTAATAGGATTTTTGTGATGAGATCATCCCACGCATCTCTTCCTCCTCCTCCTCAACAGATAAGTAGCCCATGTTGACCATTATCACACTTAGCTTTAGTTTGGCTACCCATTCTGTACTTCTTATTTCCTTTAACAAATGCTTTCAGAAATAATATTATGTAAAAATGTATCAAAACATAAGAGACATAATCAGGGTCAGAACCATTGGGAGTGGGATCGCCTTCCTCTACTCCTTCTGGATTCACTCGTCACCTCAGTTCTCCCATATATGGCTGCAATTGGGTGCGGAATAAATAGAAGAAAAGAAATGTGGCAGCTAGAATAGCTCCTTTTAGAAATCATGCTATCCTTCTGTCTCTTTGTGGAAAAGTTAATAGCAATAGCAATAGCAATAGCAGTTAGACTTATATACCGCTTCATAGGGCTTTCAGCCCTCTCTAAGCGGTTTACAGAGTCAGCATATCGCCCCCAACAACAATCCGGGTCCTCATTTTACCCACCTCGGAAGGATGGAAGGCTGAGTCAACCCTGAGCCGGTGAGATTTGAACAGCCGAACTGCAGAACTGCAGTCAGCTGAAGTAGCCTGCAGTGCTGCATTTAACCACTGCCCCACCTCGGCTCATCTCGGCTTAACTACATAGCTCTTCTATCCCTAAATGTATGAGTAATTTTGGGTTTAAAATATGATTAAACTTCTCTCTAAAAACCATACTTTGATGCATTGTCTGGATCTTCAAAAGCAAACTAGGTTCATTGATAATCTTCTTTACAATGTATTATGAATGAAGGTTATATTTCTTCTATTTATCTCTTTCATTGCATTCTCTCACAATAACATCCTGTCCTTGGTACTTCCTGAATCTTAGATTAACCTTGTTGGAAGATAAAAGCCTTTGTGATGCATGGCACCCTGGCCATCTCTGATCTGCCAGGCAAGCCTGAAAATAAGGATGCAGAGAAGCCTCTTAGAGTTTCCCCATTGGCATTTGACACTTGGGCTGAAATTGACCAAGCACACCCCTTTGGCACCAACTAACAAACATAAAAGAGTACCCCCCTTGAGATAAGTCTTTTATCCCAGTACTGCACCCCAACCAGAATCCCTCATAAAAATTCTAGGAGAAGATCTACATATCTTAGATCTACAAACCTCACAGAGTATGGGACAATCTTCCTCTCTGGAGTTTACATGTCCCTTGGACAAAAATGTCTTAATTTACACATCTAAAAATGCATTACCTCAAAGTCCATTACTTCATGATCAAAACCCATTGTTACTATAAGTACTCTACTCTTAGCTTTCTAACTTTGTAGCAACCTTTCAGTTGCTACGCTCCACATTATGCTGTCAAATTAAAAAACTACCTTCTTCCCTAAGCAGCCATCCAGTGTCCCCCCCCCCCCCGCATGCACACACACACAACTTGGCTTAGATTTGGACAAAGGATTTTCTTCCAACCACCTCTTGCCTTTTTGCTTGAGGCACATTTAAAATATGTGATCTAAAGGCTTATGTGCATGTTCTCCATTTATACAAGAACTCTATTCTAGTATGAAAAATACATATGCAGTCACTTATAAGCCCTAGTAACTCCTTTTTCAACAAGGTTTAGCACATTTCTTCTGTATCTCTTAGTTCTTGACAAAGTAACAAACCTTCTGTCAAAGCATCTTTTTCCTCTGTTCAGAAGTTTACCTCTTACAAAACACACATCACCTTTCAGCTACAATCTTTGTGGTTTAGTTTGTTCATTTATTAAAACAGCATTTATAACTATTACTTGAAGTCTACCAAATAGTTTGACTGATTAAAGAGGCACCTTTGCTAAATCAGGGAACCATTCTTGGAACCATTCTTCCCCCTTCCAATTATTGAAATGTATCCAGTTCTTTCTTAAACTGCTGTATGTCTTCCCATTCACTCCAAGAAAGCTACCTTCAACTGTATTTATTTAAATTCCCAGAGCACAGATGGAGATACACATGCCAAAATAGCAAATTACCAGTAGATTAATCTTCTGTCATGGAGAGGGAATAGTTGAGAATGGTAGAAAATTTGGCAATGGAAAGATTAGACTTTGATTAGTTAAACTGTCTGTCTCCCCAAATAATTTTAATCTTCTTAGTTCAGCCATGCAAGAGTGATGAGCTGTAGTCTCTTGTCCTCTCACCTCCCAGCATTGGGAGGGAAGGTCCAAGAGGAAAGGCATTTAGTAGAATGAGTTATTGCTCCCATGGATGGACAAATGCTGATTTCATAGGCCCAGCTCTTCTGCAGCTGGAAGGGCAGCCAAAAACTTTCACTGTCTCCAGGCATCTGGTGTTTATCTCATCACACTTTCTCCCCAATTAGATATGAGTGTCGATACACATATTGTTTCTGAACCTATGTGTACTAATTAAACCTGGCAAATTTCTTTCCAAAATAAGAGCTAAATAGAGAGAAAAAGCACTTTCTAAAAATGTGTTACCTAGTCAGGGTAGACCTGCTTATGAAAGCAGTTGTATTGTTAAATTGTGGCAGCTACTAATGCAGCCGAGCAAGGGCAACTTACACCCTTTAGACAAAGGGAACATTAAAAAAAAAATTAAGAAAGCAGATGTGATTGTGCCATCAAAGCCCAGTTCCTAAGTATGTGGCTAGGGCATCAACAAATTAATAAAAGGGATGGAGTTTTGATTGCATAGTCATAACTTTGACTTTTTGACTTCCCCAGTGGACACCCAAGGAGCTGTCAAAACTGTGCATTGTTCCTGATTATCTAGGCAGAGCAGGAAGAAAACCCTGGAGCTTTTATGATAGAAAACAGCTTTTGGATACGCAAAGCCCCACAACGCAGTCTGAATTTTCTGGATAGCTACCTTGTCCAGGCAGAGCAAAAAGAAAAGAAAAGAAAGTGAGGTTGTGACTTAGCTACTTAGTCACTCTTAAATGCATTAAAATATTGGGACAAATACCTAATGAAGGATGTGACTTCTAATAATTCCTTTTTAATAAAACTTGAAGTACAGAATTATAGTTTATGAATGAAAATCTCATCTATAACTTTATGAATAGATATATCTGTTCCATAGGATTCTGAACATAAGATAACACCAATCAATTCAGTATAACATCAATCAATTGAACCTGATATTGAGGATTGTAGCTGATACCTTTAATTAATAAAACCTTTAAGCTTATAATTAGCTATTGTAGCAGCAGATTGAGGTTTGGTTTAGCAATCTACTTACGAAAGACCAGGACTCAAGACCACGAAGGTGCGAGAGAAACAGCTTTATTTGATGCATCAAGAGTTCAGCGTGTTCACACACCAAAATCTGAACTGCCTGGGCTCTGCCCAGGATGCTACTTTTATGCCGTGTTCCACACTGTGCATTCTCAAGGCGTTTCCATACATGAGACAAACATGACATTTCGAAAAGGAGACGTTCATCTTGGAATGTTACAAACAGAGAAGTACATAGGAAAAATACAAAAAGAGAAGTTCTTATAATGTCTTAAGCTCTCGGCCGTTTCACCTCTGTTCTATCTTATACCCACGCCTGGCTTCCTGTGCCCCTCCTTCACAGCATCTTGCCACACTGTTCCAGCACTATTTTTAATACTTAGGAGGAAATTAGAAGTCAAAGTGGACTAGAGTGAAACATCAGGCTAATATCAATTTATAGTATTTAGCATATTAGGATCACCTAACCTGGCCAGCCACTGGTGGGTTTACCTGTGCACCCCCTCCTGCCTCACTATCAGTATACTATATCAGTAATCATAAAAAATGAGGAGGAAAATATTTCCAAGTACATGTGTCTTCCTCGTCCACATTCAAAAGAGATACTTAAATATCTCTTCCGTTATCTAAGAAAAGCAATCAGGACTTCATATTCTAACTTAAAAAAATTAATAAATGCCATTCAGCTCCATGGAAATTCTTAATATGCAAATTTTCTCTTGCTAGTTTTACATTCCAAATTCTCTGTGTTTCTCAAAGGTTTCAATTTAATTTTAGTTAAAATTATTACTTAGAATTGATGCCTGAACTGGAGATGTAAAGGGAATGAGAAGAGTCAATCATATTTGAAAATTTAGCATTACAAAGTTTGTGAATCTTGTTCTTACTTTATTTCTTGTGACTCACTATGTTATTTTTATCTTAAGACACATCCATATGTTCTGATTATTTACTGCATTGATATTTTTCATTTTGAAAGGCTGACGCAACAGATTAATCCTAAATCAATTATTGCTTAATGTAGTTAGCACCTAACTCTTTCAGCAAAGCTTAATGTGAACAGCATTGTTGTTTATTTAAACTTAAGGTAGTAAAACAAAAAAAGTTTATACTTAAACAGATAATGTAGAATTCAGTTGAAAAGGGTCAACAAAGTTTGATTTTTTTAAACCCGGAGGACATGCTAGGTTTCCCTACAGGAGGAGAGTTCTTATATAGATGGAGAAATAAGTTAAAAACAAGCTTTAAACCCCCAGTTATGAATGGAGGAAAATGTTACTTTATTTTTAAATCTATTTGCAAACCTGGAAACCTGATCTGGTTTACAGAAAACTGGGTAACCACAAGATGGCAGCAGAGAGTCAGACTCTTTTTGCATTATATTGTTTCCATCTAACAGTGGTCCAGATTTTTGCAGCCTACATGGTAGTCCTAAATTTCTCAGATGTTTACTTCAGAAGATAATTCTGATTTTGCCTGGCTATGAAAAGCACATTTAAAATTTGCAAAGTTAGGAACAGGGATGTCTTTCGAAAAGGATTCATAAGAAACTACCCATGCATAAAACCTAAAGCATTTTCTACTTTGAAGTGGCCTTTAATTAGGTGATGGGACTGCAGTATAAAAAGTGCTAAATGTATCCTGTGACCTTTCCTTTGTCGTTCAGGGCTCACCATTTGGCTGGATTTATTATCCTGCAAAACAAACTCTTGAGTTGGAAGACTGAGTTGTGCCGGGAATTCGTGCTCTCCCTTATCTCTATCTTATCCTTCTCGTGATCATTTATTTATTTATTTGAAAGGAGGAGAAATGTTGCTGGAGGATTCCTTCTTTCTTTTCTTTTTTTTACTCTACAAGGGCGATTCGATTCTTGGTGACTAATGAATGTTGTTGTGGTTTAAAAGACTGGTGGAATTAGTTGTTATTTTGGGGAAGTGTTCAAATTGCAGAAAGTTCTCAGTGATAAATAATCTTTTGATAAGCCTCCTTCCCAGCCAAAGCAGGAAGTTTCAGCTCCTACCTCCTGCTGAAGCATGGAAAAGGGAAATAATAATCTCTTTGGATCTGGGCATGCAAACACACTGGCAACATTTATAAATCCACTTCATGTTTTATCAGAATAACAGAGTTGGAACGACCTTGGAGGTCTCCTAGTCCAACCCCCTACTCAAGCAAGAGATTCTATACCCATTATGGCGATCCTATGGCAGGCGTGCCGGAAGTGGCAAACAGCAACATTTTTCCATGCACGTGATCCTATGCCTGTTGCTCTTCTGGGTTCTGGCCTGGCGGCCACCTGGTTTTCATCCATGCAGGAACACTGGAAGAACAGCTGCCCAGTGTGCATATGAAGGTCAAGTGGCTGATCTTCCAGCTTCTGGCATATGCACCTGCCAGCTGGTCTTTGCACACGCATAAACACCATAACCAGTAGTCCCGGTGGTCGGTGCACATGGTGTGTGCTGGAAACCAGAAAAGTAGCCACCAGGTATGCACATGCACACCGGGTGCCTGCTCTTCCGGTTTCAAGCACGTGTGTGTGCATGCGCAAGCACACTCCCGTTTCAGCACTTGTGTTCGCCAACACTGCCCTATACCATTCTAGACAAGTGACTGTCCTGTCTTTTCTTAAAAGTCTCTAGTTAACGGAACACCCACAATTTCTGAAGGCAAGCCATATCACTGGCTAATTGTTCTCATAGTTTGGAAGTTTCTCCTTAATTCCAGGTTGCATCTCTCTTTGATTAGTTTCCATCCATTGCTTCTTGTTCTGTCTTCTGGTGCTTTGGAATATAGGTTGATGTCCTCTTCTTTGTGTCACCCCCTCAAATATTTGAACACTGCTATCATGTTTTTCTGGGAGACCTCTCTCTCTCTCTCCCTCTCCCTCTCCCTCCCTCCCTCCCTCCCTCTCCCTCTCCCTCCCTCCCTCCCTCCCTCCCTCCCTCCCAAAGTTTTCCCTGGGTGGTGGTTTGAGCTAAGCTCCATTGAATTTCTGTGCATGTAAAGGACTGTGCTGTGGCAAAGCACATAAAGATTTAAACCTCTGTCACCATCTTGGGAGGCGGGGGGTCAATTAGGACTGGGACTTGTCAGCTTCTCTTAGTCAAAGAAACCATATAAGAAAAGAGCAGCTGCAGGTTACATGTGGTGACAGTTTCGGGACCTGCACAGACCATATGGGACAAGACCAAGGACCTATTTTCACAGGAGAGGCAATCCTGAAAAAGTCATCATCCCTCTGGTGCCTGTCAGAGCCACATTTTCTGGGGATCAGGGCAAGTACAATCAATATGATTCTGATTCGCCCCTCCCCAAAGGTAGACTAATTGAGATCCCTGGGAAGTGAGCCTATCATGAATTGAATATTAACTTTATTCTGATTTGGAGGGCTGATGGTATTACCGAGCTGACCAAATTGGATTTTGGATTTTGAAATTTCGTACTGTAAGTAATCAAAGTGACTGGGATACCTTTCGGTCACCAGGGCCTCATGCAATATGCAGCCAGAGGCAATGAGGCTTTGAAGCAGATCAAATGGCGGATGGTGAAGAAAAAGCCATTGTGTCACTGAAAAGGATGAGTTAACCTGAATCCCAATTGACGTTTTCTCAATTAAAAGCCGAGAGTTTAGAATCAGTTGAATGACCACTGGGGCAGTTGGCATAAAGCTGATGACAAGAGAAGGTGAAGCAGAACGAGCTCTCTGCACTAGTTTAGGAGAGAAGAGTAGTCCAGAGAGGAAGCATGATTTTTTTGAACAGGAAATACAAATTGCCGAGACACAAGAATCATATCTCTACACAGCCAGTGTGCCTTATGCCAAAAGACTCTCCACAGTTGCCATTTAAGCTGCTAAATTCAGAGTAGCAACATCTTGGAAGCAGCTTGGAAAGTGTTCAGTCTGGACAATAGGCTATTCTAACCTCTCATTGGTGATTCTCCTGCTGTGCTCTCCCATCTTCCTGTTCCAGGAAAGAAATGACCAATCACTTGATTCCTTGTGGGCGAATTTCCGGTGTATATAAACTTTTGTGGGTCTATTTTTGTGTATCATATGCACACATGCACAGTGAAATTAAATATCTATATATAAGGATAAAATGCCCATACTTTTAGGCACAATAAGCAGCTCTAAAATAAAATATCCCTTTACCCCCATCTTCTTCTAATCTAATAGGATCTATGACTTCTTTTTTCTCAGCAGAGCTAAAATAGCGTAGAAAATGTGACTGTTTCCAAACTAAACAAATACATTTTAACATCATGCTTTTTTGTGTTATGTAATGTTATGTGTGTTACTTAAGAGCTTTCATATTAAAATAGGGGAGGGGGAAACTACCCTAATGCACCAAGGTGTAAGGAGGGTTGAAGTCTGAAGCTAAAACATATGAAGAACAGTTACAGGAATTGGATATGTCTAGTTTAATAAAAGGACTAGGTATGACATGAAAGCAGTTTTCCAATATCTAAAAGGGCTGCTACTAAGAAGACGGGATTAACCTATTCTCCAAAGCTCCTGAAGCAAATATCAATGGATAGAAACTAATCAAGGAGAGAACCATTCTAGAACTATGGAGAAATTTCCTGACAGTGAGAATAATAAATGACTTGACTCCAGATGTTGTAGCTACTCCCACATTGGGGTTTTTTTAAAGAAGAGATTGGACAACTTTTTGTCTGAAATGGTGTAGTTTCCTACTTCAGCAGGGGTTGGACTAGAAGACCTCTAAGGTCCTATCTAACTCTACTATTCTGTTATTCCAAGAGATGCTAAGAAGGAGCTTGGGGAGGGGCACGGATCCCTAGCCAATATGTTGCCCACTGGGTCATACTAAGTGAGCCAGGACCCAAATATTCTGATCAGGCACATAGCATCAGTAATCTGAATAATGCTCCTGTTATCACCGATTCACAAGAAAATGATTCCTGCCTTGGCGGTATTTCCAATTGCAAATTGGGCTGTGCAAGTTAATACCTGTACTGCTGAGAGTTTTCTATACAGGAAAAGACATGGGTAGCACAGTCAAAGCAGTGTCAGACGCCCTGCAGGCAAAGCAGAATTCTTTCCAGCAACCCAGCTGACCTTCCGATCTGAGTTTCTAAAGAATGGGACAAAGCCACCGCAAATGAAAATCTGAAGATTATTTCTTTACAAGGACAGCGGAGGCAGAGTCTGCTTTACCTACAGGTTAACGCCGTCTTTGCATTTGATCTGTCCTCTGAAGCTCAGATAATGAAGACAATTCAAGAACGTTTGGATTTTTTCCCCTATTGGCTAGCCTCTCAAGACTCTCCATGGGGAAATATAAAGGAAAATATTAGAGGGCTGGGTTCATGCAGCGTGCTATCCTGCCTTTATTTTAATCACAGTTTCTTCAATGAACCATGTTTCACTCTGAAGTTTATAAACCACAATGCTTGATTTCCTACATTATGCCAAGCCCAAAATAATCCACCCTGTGGATTAAGGTGATGTACAATACAATACAATAGCAGAGTTGGAAGGGACCTTGGAGGTCTTCTAGTCCAAACCTTATATCATTTCAAACCAATGGCTATCCAACATCTTCTTAAAGACTTCCAGTGTTGGGGCATTCCCAATTCTGGAGGCAAGCTGTTCCACTGATTAATTGTTCTAACTGTCGAAATTTCTCCTCAGTTCTAAGTTGCTTCTCTCTTTGATTAGTTTCCACCCATTGCTTCTTGTTCTACCCTCAGGTGCTTTGGAGAATAGTTTGACTCCCTCTTCTTTGTGGCAACCCCTGAGATATTGGAACACTGCTATCATGTCTCCCCTAGTCCTTCTTTTCATTAAACTAGACATACCAAGTTCCTGCAACCGTTTCTCATATGTTTTAATCTCCAGTCCCCTAATCATCATTGTTGCTCTTCTCTGCACTCTTTCTAGAGTCTCTATATCTTTTTTACATCATGGCTACCAAAACTGAATCCAGTATTCCAAGTGTGGCCTTACCAAAGCATTATAAAGTAGTATTAACACTTCATGTGATCTTGATTCTATCCCTGTGTTTATGCAGCCTAGAACTGTGTTGGCTTTTTTGGCAGCTGCTGCACACTACTGGCTCACATTTAGATGGTTGTCCACTAGGATTCCAAGATCCCTCTCACGGTTACTACTATTGAGCAAGGTACCACCTATACTGTACCTGTGCATTTCGTTTTTCTTGCCTAAATGTAGAACCTTACTTTTTTCACCATTGAATTTCATTTTGTTAGTTAGTGGCCAATGTTCAAGTTCTGTATCTTAAGCCTATCTTCTGGAGTGTTGGCTATTCCTGCCATCTTGGTGTCATCTGCAAATTTGATGAGTTCTCCATTTATCTCCTCATCCAAACCATTGATAAAGAAGTTGAAGTGTACTGGGTCTAAAACAGAACCTTGGGGTACTCCACTGCATACCTTCCTCCATGTAGATGCAGTTCCATTGAGGACTACACGTTGAGTGCAGTTGGTCAGCCAGTTACGAATCCATCTGATGGTGATGCTGTCTAACCCACATTTTTCTACTTTATCTAGTAGTAGATTATGGTCTACTTTATCAAATGCCTTGCTGAAGTCCAAGAAAATTATATCGACAGCATTCCTCTGGTCCACTCATTTTGTCACTTTATTGAAGAATGCAATAAGATTAGTCTGGCATGATTTGGTTTTATGTAAATAAGTTAAGTCATGGTCTGCCCAATTTATTCCACTTTGGAGATGGGCTAGATTCAGTTGCTACACTATTTACCCAGGATTGTTGCTGAATATTTAAGAAGGCAAAAAAAAACTTTGGGAATAAGTATGGATACAGAATACCACAGTTTGAAGGAATCTTGGAGGTCCTCTAATCCAATCCCCTGCTCAGGCATGAAACCCTATACCATTTCAGACAAATGGTTGCCCAATCTCTTCTTAAAACCCCCCACTGTTGGATCATTCACAACTTCTGGAGGCAAGTTGTTCCACTGATCAATTGTTCTAACTGTCAGGAAATTTCTCCTTAGTTCTAAATTGGTCCTCTCCTTGATTATTTTCCATCTATTGCTTCTTGTTCTGCCTTCATCTGCTTTCGAGATGGTTGTCCCCCCTCTTCTTTGTGGCACACCCATAAATATTGGAACTCTGTTATCATATTACCCCCTAGTCCAGTGTTTCTCAACCTTGGCAACTTGAAGATGTCCAGACTTCAACTCCCAGAATTCTGGGAGTTGAAGTCTGGACATCTTCAAGTTGCCAAGGTTGAGAAACACTGCCCTAGTCCTTCTTTTCATGAAACTAGACATACCCAATTCTAGCAACTGTTCTTTATATGTTTTAGCCTCCAATCCCTTAATCATCTTTCTTTCTCTTCTCTGCACTCTTTCTAGACTCTCAACAACTTTATTTATATTGTGGTGACCAAAATTGGATGCAGTATTCCAGTTTAAATAAAATCTATTTATTTAATCATAGTTTGGCCTTCTAGTTTTTCATTGTCTTTACAGTTTTACCTGTAGTAAATTCATGGTTCAGGAAAAAAATGATCAAGCAAAACCAAAACAAACCAAAACATACAAAACTAGTCAATACATTAAAAAAATGAAATATAGGTTCCCTATTAGCAGCTGCATCACCATTCCACTATTAGCGTGAAGAATGGATATCTGCATTAACCAAATCCAGAAAATAGTTTTAATTTTGCACAATTTTTGCTTTCTCCAAAACTCTGCAGGAGCTGTGCGCTTATCATTTTATCCTCTGGGAAGGACTGTAAATGCTGAGAGAAACAGTTGCAACATGTTTTCCCACCAATCCAATGTGCACTTGTTCTTGTCACTGCCCATCAACAGGAAAGAGATGCAGACTGCAAACGTAGAGATGGATGGGCTGCATCCAATCATGTCATTCTGCAGGTGAAATTCCATCTGCCAGCCAGATAAATTCTTTCTCCCCACTTCCATGCTTTTCAAATCTGTTTCAGTGGACTGAAAATAGCAATAGGAATTAGACTTATATGCTGCTTCATAGTGCTTTTACAGCCCTCTCTAAGTGGTTTACAGAGTCAGCCTATTGCCCCCAACAATCTGGCTCCTCATTTCACTGACCTCGGAAGGATGGAAGGCTGAGTCATCCTTGAGCCTGGTGAGATTTGATCTGCCAAATTGCAGGCAGCCGACAGCCTGCAGTACTGTGTTCTAACTACTGCACCACCACAGCTCTAAAAATCCCCTAAAGGAGATTGCAGGGTCACAGGACTAGGACAAGTTGACAAAACCTTCTCAGATAATAATGGAGGTGGTTTCTGCACTCCCGTATTATAAGTTGTATCCCAATTACTTGGGATGTAGGATGTATTCCCCATCATCAGAAAAGATAACAATTTTTCAAACTTTGTTGCAGGATCCAATCTGGGTCGGTCACCAAGACCAGAGATTTAGCCTTCTGACCTTTCAGACTCATGCTGGAGGCCATCTTCAGAGAACTCTAACACCCTGTGTGCTTTGAGTTGTTCAATAGAAATAGTATTTCTATTGTGCCTGGTTCAGTGTGGCTTTTTATTTTATTTTATTTGGGTATTGATGGCCAGCTATTAAGCCATTGGCTGTTGTTTCCTTGTGCTCCCAAGCTCTCACCTCCTACGTACTTGATAAGCTGATAGTAAATCAGCACTCCTGTTGACTCAAGAGGGCCTGGTTTCCCAGCGTGGCTGTTTTTGCACCTACTCGTCCAACAATTTTAGTAGCTGCAAAATTGAATATTTGTCCTTGTTCATTGCAGTGTGAGGCTATCAAAGAGTTGGGTCTCCTTGTCTGACCACTTGCTTGCGTTCCTGCAATCTGGTGGTTAGCTTCCTCCCAATCTCTCCTACATAGTCATAGGGGCAATTCATACAGGGGATACAGTAGATTACATTGGAAGTATCTCTCACCTCCAAGCAATCTTTACAATGCATAATTTGTCCTTGTTTTTGTCCTCTATTAATCCTAACTGGAGTCACATTAGAGTATATTTTTCTGCTTTGCCTCTGTAATGCACTTTTGTTGTTTAAGTGCTCCTTTGTTATACACAAACTCCAGCAGTTCATTGGCTACTTCACAGAGAAAGACACACTCCTTCAACTGCGTCAAGTCTATCAAACACTCTAATAACTAAAAAACTGTTTTTGCTGTCAAGCAGATAATATGGCTGAGCCTATTTTTGTGGTTAGTTTATAGTGTTTTGTTCTCAGCTGCTATTTCATATTATTTCTGTTTTAGATGTGGTTGTTTTATTATTTTCACTCTATTTTAATTGTTGACCGCCCACAGTCATGTATTTGAGATGGGAGGCCATAGAAATGAATGCCTTAAATAAATAAATACATAAATACATTCATAAGGCCTTTATAGCTAGTTATTAAGCATAAAAAGTTTCATTCTCACATACCAAACATACCAAATTACCTATTTGGGAACTGGAGCTGAATCTTTCTATCTCAAGTGATTGGAGACACACACACACACACACACACACGTACCCACACACTACATGACTGTGGGGATATTGCTACAGTTGAGAGGATCAGTTGTAACTTTTTTTCAGGGCCATTGTAGCTGTGAATAGTAACTAAACAGATGATAGTAAGCTGAGGACTACCTCAGGGAAATATGGTAATATTTTGGTCCACCTTCCGATGAGCCCAATGTCACCAGTATTATAGGGCTAGTATAATCAGTTGGCATAGCTAAAATTGCCTTCAAAAATAAGTGGTTTGCTTTTTCCTTCTTTCTTCTATAAATTTCTGTCACAGTTCCAAATATCATCCAAAATTAAATCAGAGTCCAAGGCTGTATAGGGGCCACTTACAGTATTTAGTGCATTGGAAGGGGTACCCTTTATCTGAAGCTACTTGGGTGAAAAGCTGAAACCTAAAAGTGGAGAAGTTAGTAAAACAATTCCATTATAAGTTTCCTGATAAGCCAAAGGGTCCCCCTGGAGAGGCAGGGGGAGAGGTGGTTAATTTTGTTATGTTAACCCTTATGTTATTCTCTTTCGAGAAACGTTTTTCTTCTGAGGAGAGGCCGCCTGTCAGGCCTGCAGCCGGTTCCTTTTAGGATCTTTGGCCTGTCACACTAATATTCTTTTCTACTATGCTTTTCATTAGTGGGAAATTGGGGGGGGGGTAGTAAGGAGTAGAATGTGTTGTTGTCAAAGTTAAAAAAAATCCTTTCTAGAAACCAAAGTCATCTTTTGTTCTCTACACCTCTGAGCCTGACCGGAACTGGATGGGTGGAACTGCCAGCATGGCAGTGGAAGATTGGACCATGTGATGGACTTGTGAGTGTGGGGGCAAGATCCCGAACTTTTAACTGAGTGGGAAAGCCCGGGAAGCTTTCAGATTTGGGTTTTCACAGATGTGCCAACATGTCTCTGTTAATAAATTGGAACTTTGAGGAATACTTTGCCTTGGACTCTGATTTAATTTTGGATGATATTTGGAACCCTGACAATTTCATTATTTCTCAAATGTTTGTATCATGTACAGGATCATCTTATGCATGCACCCTTTGTTTCTTCCAGGAAATCTCAGTAAACTGTAGATTTCATATTCAATAGTCTACGCAACACTCATTTTGCAAATATGACAAACATGCAAATAATTCAGTTTCAAGGTTTATTCTTATTTTGCTTTTAACAAACATTTTAGTATGAAGGCATTGTTTGTTAGAATTTTTAGTTAGGCATGGCATAGACAAAAGGAAAAAAAAAACAGATTCATCAGCAAGTCCAGCATTTAAATGACAGATTAACAAAAGAGCCTCATATTAACCCTATGTAGAAGTCTGTATTATGTCTTAGAAGATATTTTGCAAGCAATGTACTAACTACAGTTATTTGCATTGAAGTAAAAACGTATTTTTGATCAAGAAAATTACATTTTTCCTGACTTTCTTTATATCACAAATGTCACAAAAAACCCTATTTCCCAAGAAAATATATCCAATGTATTTGGCTAACTTTGTCATTTTAAAAGCAAAGCAGACATGCGCTGCATATAGAGACAATGTGTTTTGTTCAAATCAAGTGTGTAGACTGAACAATGTTAATTCATAAAAGAGAGGGGGGAGTCATTGTTTGGGAGAAGAAATACAATTAGCTGCATTGAACAATATATTGCCTAATATTAATTGAAAATAATCAGTTGCCTGCTCTGTATGTTTTTATGAAAAAGAGGTGAGTCTGTTACCAGAAGAATTGCTACAGCAGAACATCAATGTAGAAAGAGGACATTAAACACAGGTATCTCAAAATAATGCAAAGTTTCCCCTGTGGGGGCAGACCTTTCATCTCAATGCTCAAAGCATTGTGAAAGTGGCTGTGCAGGACAGGTGGAGAGTTTGTACTCTTTAACCGCCTGTAAATTTGTGTTGTTAATATAAAAATCCACATTATTCAGAATGTACTGTCCAGGCATATATAAATGGTAACAAAACTGATTCTAATTGCTTTTAGAGTGAGTCTGGGTAGGACTAGTCAAGAAGAAGTTAAGTGAATAGTACCGTATTATTATCTATCTGGTTGGTTGTATGCAAGCAACCTTCTCCAAGCCTAGACTTCTGAGTGAGAAAAGTAATAATTTATATAGTCATGTTGGAAATCAGACAATTGAGATGTTATCGGACCTTTTCACCTTCATAGTCCAAGAGTCCTCTCTTTACTTCATTCTTGGTGATAGCATAGTGAGGCAAAGCATTTAGATCCAAGGGAAGCATCACTTTCAATGAGAACCAAAATGAAAATGTTAAGAACAGTGAAGAAGTCAGAAAAGACGGCTATGATCGGATATAGGAAAATGTCTACTGATCAGAATATTTTGCTCACACATTTTTTTTCTGAGATCATTCAAATTTAGTCAAAGTTTCAGTTGCTTTCTGTGCTTATTTCTCTAACTCTCTTCTTGCTTCATTAATACCCTCCTTTTTGCTCCTTTCTAAAACTTAAATACAACAATGCTTAAGGAGATTGGGGAGCGAAAAGGCAAATTATGATGATGTATTATCAGACCACATTTTAATTTTTAGGAATAAGTAATATCTTTCAGTTGGTGTCATCTCCAAGAACAGACGAAAAAATATTAATACATTCCTTGCATTTTTTTGGAGGGGGAGGGAGGAAACCTTTAGAGTTGGTCCATATTCCTTGTAGACCTCAAAATTTTAGGGTTGGGAGAAATAATCTGCCTGGAATGATGGAGATTTACTGCCACCCAATGCAGATAAATACCCAGTAAAAAGAGCCAGTGATCAACTCAGTAGGAAAAAACTACCTATCTCAGTACAGTCCACTTAAAGTAGGGGATCAATTCGAGGACTTGCTGTGCATCCTTTATGTGCAAATAGCCAAAGGCACATTTGCTAAAGAACATCCATTATCTGAAAAAAGCGGACCCTGCACTTGCAAGAAAAAAAGAAAAGGAAGGAAAAAACAACTCCCTATTGTCTAATAGATGATAGAAACAGAAGGAGGATAGCCAAACCCCCAACCTCCTGTTTTAAGGGTTTCTCTAGTATCTAATGCTCAAACAAGTTCAACTCAGAATCCATAAGCTTGTTCCCATGTAGCACAAGTTGCAAGAAAACAAGAATTTAATTAATGCACATATGGTTTACCTAACTACACACAGGCCCTATGAGAACATCATGAACTCAGTCTGAAACCCGTCTGTTGTATTCACGCATTTCAATGCAAGTAAGCCCCCTCAACCCAGGGAGGCATAGTTAGCAGGAATAACCTTGCCACTTTCCTGTTTGAAGTGTTTAATCTTGGCTTCATGCTTTGCTATCGCACCCCAAAGCAGGGTGTTCTGGGCACAGATGTGAACCGGTGAAGAAAGTGATTTGAACTACCCAAATATATTTATTGGGATTACAGGGCCATTAGGTCTCTGTAACTGTTTACTTCTTGGAACACAATTCTAAAGGCAAACTTTTGCTGCAATGTTTATTTTAGAAATCCTTATAGATTGTACCAGATTGGAGTGGGAGTCTCACAGAGATATAAACATTACAAGGTGGCCAGAATTTTCTATTTCTCTCTTCTGCCACCAACAGAGGTTGCCCCCCCTTTACTCTAGCAGCAATTTGGGGCCTCTTTCTTGGCATTCCCGGGAGCAACCATGTGACCATGCAACATTTTATGACCGTGTCTCATAAAATTCCAGAAGTGGGATAGAAAAGTCTTCTTCACTTCAAAGTGCTCAGTGATGCCGAAAGCATGCCTGAAGTATTAAAAGATCAAAACAAGCTAGAAAAGACCTCTTGGCCACCTTGTAAAGTTTATACAAGCTCAATACTTCTGTCTCGCCTTGCAATATTTTTTTTTTGATAAAATAATGAAGGATTTCTTTCCCAAATTTGCATGCAGAGGAATCCAGACTACAATTTTAAACCCCACCATCACGTACCACGTATTGCAGTCAATTTTATTTTTAAAAAAATCTCTTTCTATGCATGAGTCCAATTGGGCAAGGAGAGCCCTGCAATAAAGGTTGCCTCACTTGTTTTGATTTTGTTGCTTTTGTTGAATTGTAATAATGCATGTTGGATGTCTAACTAAGTCTTTGAATCACAGTAAACTGAAACAGAAAGGACAGCTCAGTGGCAATGTGAACTAGAGGGAAATAGGGACAGTCAAGCAGGAAGGGAGAAGAAATGAGGCACATGTGCTCCATGGATAAAAGGGGGACTAAATATACATTCTTAGTAAGCGTATCAAAAATATCAGATGGTACTGATATAAGTGTAACCAAACATTTTATATATTTCATTGAAATCTAAATTCATATTAATCTGGATGATACTGTGCTTATGTGGTAACCAAAAGGAATCTTCTAGATCACCAATGTAATGAATGGTTCAAAAAGAGAAGAGGAATTAATAGTTGAAAGTATCATATTTTTAGAACGTGGTGGTTTTTGAATACATAAATATTGCTTATAAGGCAAGAAAGCTGTAAGTATCTATTTGAAACCAATTTTCATTTTTTTGATCTTTCTACAAATTACATATCATGAACCAATTCATATTTGGGTATGCTAGTGTAAGCATAAACAATGGTTACTATTTATCTGAGATTTGTGTTGGAGATATTTACAAATAAGCCAAGGCTGGTAAATTTCAGCTTCCTTTCATGTGCGTACACCTTTGTTATATTTGAAATTGTTTTTAAAAGTTTGAAAGATGGTACATATGCATAATTACGCAAAGCCAGCATCTCATAACACAGAAAAACCTTCCTGTAATTGTTTTTAACAGCAGTTGGAAACTAGTTTACAGAATATCAAGCCTTGGACCCATGCTGAGTGTTCTTTCAATCTTGCAAGTAGGGTATCAGTTTAATTTACAATGTAGTTGAAAAATGAATGTAAAATTTTGTTTTTTTTTCATTTGAGCCCAGCATTTGCTAGCAAAACAGATGACATATGGTACAACATTCATCACCAATATCTGTTAATTGCATTTTATGTATTTAAAAAGTGTGCCTATGCAGTTGAAAATATAACAAGAGTAGGCATGAAATTGTTAAAGCCCAAGTCATATTATACCATGTGCGAGATAAAGAGTGTCTGCAAAACCTCTTACCCAGAGGGCACTGGAATTAATAGGTACTTTAGACATGTCCAAATACTCCAGAGGTGCTCACCTATTAGTCGGCAATGCAATACTGAGCTGTGGAGAAATACCACTAGGATAGATAAAAGGTTTCATGCCATGAGTAGATTTGCAAGGAATTGGCTAATTGGGGATATCGTTTGTCCTATTTAAAAAATCTAACCCATTAGACATACTCCACATCTTGGGGTACTTACAAGGAGGAAAAAGAAATCCATGTCCTGGTTTTGGGGGGGCAAAGAAAGTTATTCTCCTGAACATGGATGATCCTTTCTTCAAGACTGTGACTCTTATTCATTGAGAGATGTATTTTCCATAACACATGTTTGCATTCTGTCTGTGGACAACGTAGTTATTCTCCTGGGTCTGAGTTAAAAACAGTCTGAGGGCTAATTCAAATGTCATTAGCTCTGATCTGGAGATGGCTGAATAGCACTTTGTGTGAGGGCAACTCTGTGCAGGAGTTATAATCTATATTTAGTTTGATTATGGACAATCTCCATTTGGAATTGCCTTTCAGCCTCTAGTTTGCATAGAGAATCTCTGCATGGGGTATCAGCCATGTGACTGGAATTACTTTTGCCAGTCCCCGATGGAAAGGTTGTAATTTTGACATTAGTAACCCTCAAAACTTTATTCACAGTAACATGCCTATTCACCCTTAATTCTTGTAGTTATACTAGCTTTAGGAAAAGTCAACCAAGCTGAAATGTTTATGTGCTAGCATTGGCAAGTTGACTTTACCCACAGATCAAAGGATACTGGTACTGCCAGCATCTTAACTTGATGGGAGTAATGACAGATGTAAGTGCTTTGTGAACACTCCAAAGAAATCCTCAGACTCTTGAAGGACAATGCTTAAAACATCCTTTGCCTATGTTGCCTTGAAGAGGAATTGCAACTGAGCGAGAGTACTTAGAAGCTAAGAATATATACGCAGAAGAATGGGGCCTTAAAATTTCAAAAGGAAAGGCAGAACAGATAGGAATGAGGCAAAGAAATCTAAACCAAGACTCTACAACCCATAGTAGAAAAGCATCATGTCATCTACCAAACCAACTGAACAAAAGAAGAGAAACAAATATAAAGAATCAGTCAAATCCCTTAATTGCCCTGCCCTCCCCTCCCCCACCCTATTTTGCACTCCATGGTTTGCTGCTGTCTGTTAGTCAGAATGTCATCACATAATGCACTAGTGACTGCAGATCTTCGGTCACTTCCTGCTTTCTTCTGTCGTCATGGTCTTCTGGAGAGGGAGAGAGAAAAAAGGAGCCGATGGTGTAAACATTATCTAGAACATTTTTCACTGCAGAGGGAATAACAAAGGTATCTCGATTGTATTCTCCTTGTTTCTGGGTTTTCTAGTAGGAGATGACCATGCTGAGCCTAAAGTCCCTCCATGCCTGGAAGAGATCTAAGTCCAGCCCACCTTGAATGCCTTCTTAATTCCCACTCATCTTCCTTGACTGTTAGTAGCTCAGATTTTTGTAGAGAGCTTAATCTTGCAATAAATCTTTAAATTTGAACTATCCAAATGTCCTGATTTCCCCAGCACTTGACATTTTCTGAGATTTCCATTTTTAGGGAACATGTGCAGAAAATGCTGTGTGTTGTTGTTGTTGTTATTATTATTATTATTATTATTATTATTATTAACTTTATTGGATTCTGTGCATTCTGCTTCAACAATATTCGTTAATTTGGAGAATTTTAAGACTTGGGAAATTGAGCATGAATGCTTTGTCATAGGTTTTCCAATTTTAAAGTGGACATGTCTGTATGTACATAATAAAAATATTCATGAAAAACAAAACCAGAGGCCAAATCTTTGAAAAAATATCAGTGAAAAACATGTTCCCCAGTGTCAGGTGAACTTCATATCAAAGCAGAGGTAGGGAAGCATTTCAGATTTGGACATTTCTACAAGTAATCAGGAGGAGTTATTAAGAAGTGATATGTCTGTAAAATAATATGTTATATGCTTATATTCCTTAAAGGTAATAACAATAGCAATAGCATTTAGACTCATATACCAGCCCTCTAAGCAGTTTACAGAGTCAGCCTATTGCCCCCAACAATCTGGCTCCTCATTTTACCCATCTCGGAAGAATGGAAGACTGAGTCACCTTTAATATAAGTTTGTTTATTGTACAAGATATATAAATGATTAATAACTATGGCCAACTATCAATTGAATATGGATTTATTCTTCAGAATGTAATTATTTAACTAATGAGCTTGGAATCATGTAAGAAGCCCTACTTCATCTTTCAATCATTTGCTTTCATAAAGATTGTCCAACTTGCATAACAGAAAACCATGTTCTACATCTGGAACATATGCTACTTTCCTCAGCTTTTCTATGAAGAAAGGGAGCCAGATCAAATAGCTCATATTAAAATGAAAGAAAAAGAAAGGAAGGAAGGAAGGAGGGAGGGAGGGAGGGAAGGAAGGAGGGAGGGAAGGAGGAAGGAAGGGCTTTCCTACCCTTTCTGATGAATGCCAGCTAAGTAGATGGAACAGTGGGACATCAGTTCAAAACTGTGAGTAATTAATTGCAATCAGGATTGCAATTCATTTATAAATATAGATATTTATGGATGTAGGTGTTCATCTTACCATAAGACAAGAATGGTACGGTGGCAAAACTCAGGTAGCTAACTCAGCATTTAAAAAAACACACACCTTATTTGATATCTAAAGTTAAAACCACTGGGATTATCATGCAATATTGAGATGCATTCTGAGGAATATTGCGGCAGAAGCCACAGTCTTTCTTCCCCTAATCACAGAGGAATTAAAATTTAATTCATACATCTAAAGTAATATTTAGCAGCTTTTAATAATCTAAGAAAAAAATGATTGTGTACTGTGTCTTACAACTGATGTAACAATTTTTTATGGTAGAAAGTCTTTTAGTGCCTTTGCCCAGAGTAACAGGTACAGTACTCTTTTGATACATCTGAAAGTTTCTAGCAGCCAAAAGTTTAAATGTTTAAGGTTGGGAGGGAGCTAAGGAGGGAGAAATCTGCTAAGCATCACATAATAATATATAAATGTTAATTAGAGGAGGGTTTTTAAATGGCTGATCCAATTAGTGTCTGCTTAAAGTTCCCTGAATGCAGAGAAAAGCTTTTTGATCAAGGCGATAACATCAGACTCTGTGAAAGGTCTCGGAATGAAAGAGATTCTTTGTTCTGACACTTTCCCATCTTTTTGGGCGCCCCCCTCCCCCTCCCAATCAGATCTGATGTCATACCTGAAAGCAAGAAGAAGTCCTTCATCTCCCTCTCTTCCCCCACCTCCCCTTTCTTTCCCATGTCATTATCTTTTTTTATATAACTGGTAAGCAATTACACTGCTTCATATCCTGCTATCTACCTTTCTTCTCCCACTGCATTGGTTGAATCTCGGTAATTATCCATATTACCTCTGTATTTCCCCACGGTCTTGTTTTATGTAAATTTACCAAGAGTCGCATCCAGTCGCTTCCGCTGTGCCAGCAGAAGATGCCTATCGGGGGATGAGGACATGGATGTATTTGTTCTTGGTTTACGATTGTAGAGCAAAGTTCCACGTGATATTTTGTGCAGAGAAACATAAGGATAAAACTCTGCCATTACAACTCTAAAAAATGAATAGCTAAGAACCTTCTAGCACAAGAGTGATCCTTGGAATCTTCTTTAAACCAGGAGTGAAATGCTACCAGTTTGGACTGGTTCGCCCAAACTGGTAGTAAAAAAATGCTACTGGTTCGGGCGAACCGGCAGTTCCAACTATCAGCTGTGCGACAATCAGCTGTGTCTTGGAATTTTTATTCGCTAGAAAACAGGAAATCCTTTGCAGACTCAGAAAAGACTTCTTAATCCTCATTTTTCAATGCTGCATAGTAGCGCTTGTGGTACGCATGCACGCATAGTGGACATGCAAAGTGCACACCCAGCAGTGGTGGGATACAACCAGCACGTCCTGGTACGGGCGTACCGGTGCCTGCTGGGAGCACCAGGTACCATTCTGGTGCTTCAGAGGGCGCACCCACTCTCCTGCACTCCTTATCTGTATTTGAGCTGTTCGGGGCTTCCACGCACATGCATGGAGTGTACGGCACCTGTGCAATGCTCCAATGAGCAGCTGGAGCATCGAAGAGGTGTTGTGGGCAGTAAGTACGGCATTCATGTGGTGGACGCCTAGCCCCGTTGCACCGTACCAGTTGCACCGGGATCCGGAACCCACCACTGACACGCAGCAAACCAGTAGAAAAGCGAACCGGTAGCAGACTTCAGAGCATTTCAACCTTGGTTTAAACCCAGAGTTTTTCAAAGGCATGATGGCTGAGCAACACTGGGCAAGTTCCACCCAACTGCAGCTACCCTGCGAGCAGAAGATGCTTATTCTGGTACACTTTAAGTTCTTTCCTTCTGCAGTCCTGTATAGTCCTTCACTCTGCACCAAAGCATCACTAGATAGATTGATACTCAACAGTAGCATACATGGACAATTTTTAAAGACATTTTGAGGAAAGGTTGCATCCCAACTTTGCTTTTTCTCCCCATTTGGTTGTGTGTAGACATTTGACCATTGATGAATGTGACCCACTATATTATAGTTTGTTATCTACCATCTCCCTTTCTCTCTCATCTATCATTTATCATTGCACATACATACATTCTTAAATTAGCTTTCCTTTAAGAAAAATCTACACACGGTTGATAACATAACATAAAATATGGATGCTACCATAATCATAGCCAGACATTATATTAAGTCTTAAGACTGCAGGTTTCCATAAAGGCACCTGAAAGTAAATCAGTAATTGAGTGAAGCTTCCACTCCTATAGATAAGGATTGGTATGTAAGGCAATTTTCGCTTGCTATTTGGCAGTAAGAAATCAGTTTTCATTATAATCTCTGTCAGTTTTGAGTACAGTGATATTTCAAACCCTAAATATATCCTCCCCTTCATAATATATACTTGAGATAGTGAGGTACAGGAGCAGAGTAAAGATGAAATTTACTCTTTCATCTTTAGAAGCCCCAAATGAAGGCTTTCATCTTCAGCAACTCAGAGTTTCAGGCCTTCCTTCTCAGAGCGCCTTGCAAAAACCCAACTGGGTTAGTTAGGACAGCGATCAACAAGTTATTACTGGTGGCACTACTTTATTTCGTATAAAACCTCCCAGCCCACCAATCTGGGAATTTGGAAAAGCTGCCCTAAATCTTCCAGTTGTAGAATATGGATTTAGAATAGAATAACAGAGTTGGAAGGGACCTTGGAGGTCTTCCAGTCAAACCCGCTGCTTAGGCAGGAAACTCTACACCACTTCAGACAAATGGTTATCCAGCATCTTCTTAAAAACTTCCAGGGTTGGAGCATTCACAACTTCTGGAGGGAAATTGTTCCACTGATTAATTGTTCTAACTGTCAGGAAATTTCTCCTTAGTTGCTTCTCTCCTTGATTTGTTTCCATCCATTTCTTCTTGTTCTACCCTTGGAGAATAGTTTGATTCCCTCTTGTTTGTGGCAGCCCCTGAGATATCGGAACACTGCTAGCATGTCACCCCTAGTCCTTCTATTCATTAAACTAGACATACCCAGTTTCTGCAACCGTTCTTCATATATTTTAGTCTCCAGTCCCCTAATGATCTTTGTTGCTCTTCTCTGCGCTCTTTCTAGAGTCTCCACATCTATTTTACATCATGGCAACCAAAACTGAATGCAGTAATTCCAAGTGTGGTGTATGCATTACTTCACCCCAAACCACCAAAGAAGAAAGATAGCGTTTCCATTCAGATAAAAACAATTTATAGAAACCAATTATATTTTTCTCACCAGTGGAGGTAATAAACTTTGAAACTATGTCTAAAATGTCAAGCACATGGCAGCTTAATTTTTTAGTAATGCTGGAGTAAGGAGGGAGGGAAGGAGAGAGAGAGAAAGAAAGCATGAATTAGACTGTGACACAGAAGAGAAGAATTTCAAATGCAGCATTTTAATTTGGTGTGTCCTTTTTTTTTCCCTTGACAACTTTTTAAATGGAGGCTGTTGCAGCTCGTATTTCTCTCTCCCATCTGCAGCATTGCAGTATATTGTCAATATGCTGGCAAGGACAAAGAGGTACACACAGTAATAAGACATTTTAAAATCTCTGTGACAGAACTGCCACTGTTACAAAGCTTCTATATTTGGTTTGGAGAGACATGAAATCCCATTATAGGTGTAAATAGCTCATCTTGGTGGTATATGATACCGGCATCAAGTAATCAGCACTGGAAAAGAAATGAAATGTATTTGTGATTCTGTTTGATCTATCTTGGGTAGGGATTTCAGAATTGGATTTTATAATTAGGATGTGACAGGGAATTGGGTTTTTTCAGGTCTTGGTTTCTGTCTACCAAGGAATCAAGCTCCTTATGTCTATGACCATATTGGTGTGTTCTCTTTCATTTCTCATGTAATCAAACTCTGCAATTGCTTATAAGGTCAGTTTCTATGGAGCAGAATAGTTCAGTACTTAGAAGTGGCATTTGGCAATGTTCAGCCAAGGGCATGAAATTCTCAGAACATATATCGATCGCTTCTGGAATATAGATTTCAAAGAGCCAGGCCTAATTCCAGCCAGTAAAAATGGCTGATTTTCTATAGTTCTATAGTAGAATCAGTGATCGCTAGTCATCTCCTGCCCCAACACCTGCTATAGACCACATCAGATATTATAAGGATCAGATATAGAAAATGTAGCACTTATTTGTGCACAGGAAGGGGATGTTCTCTGTTGGCTGTTGACAGAATTGGTAAGACTAAGCCTTCTGCAGTTTGGCTCCCTCTATTCCTCCTTCCTCATTAACCTCTTGGCAATTGGGCCTGGTTGAAAAAGGAAGCAAGAGACTTCATGTTCTCATCTGCAGACAATCCTTGACCTCATCAAGTGACTACTATTTGAAGAAAATACTGTCAGTCCATTTTTCGAGTTGAGTCGTGAAAATAAGCACTCTGGACAATGCACTTGAGATGGAGAATGGTTTCTTTGACAGCATAATGGACTGTAAAGTTCTCAAAGGTGCCCGCAAAATCAGAACATTGAGAACAGTAATGTTTATAATGAAAGTAGGCTTTGATTGTAGGGTGTGTTGATATGTTGATCTCACATGTTTTTGCCCTGAGGGTGGTGTGAAGCAGAGGTGGGTTCTTACCAGTTCGCACCTATTCGGTGGAACCGGTTCGTCAAATCTACCGAACCGGTTAGAAGAGGTTCCACCAGTGGATCCGGAAAGCAGGCCACACCTACAGAAGAGGTTCCAATTTTTTTTGAAACCCACCACTGGTCCTTGGATATGATTATTCTACATTATCATGCTCATATTTATAAAACTCAGTGCCTCTGTGAAAGGTAAGGATGACTACTGCGTTTGTGATGCAATCAGAACATTGTGTGTGTTGAAGTTGTTTTAACGCAAATCAAAGATGCCTTGTTTTAAAAAACAAGTTTACATCATATTCTTATGGATGCCAGTGCTGTGTGTGAGGTAATTTAAGGTGGTTCTGACAAGTGTCATCGGCATCTTCATATCCAGTCACATGGGCGGCAAGTCACTCCCATCCAGTCACATGGGTGGCAAGCCACTCCCACAAAAGAGGCCACACCCACAGAGTAGGTTCGAACAATTTTTGAAACCCACCACTGGTGTGAAGGGTTTGGGAGGGCTAATCTTTTCTAAATGTGGAATCTTCTGTAGGTGTGGGATTTTCATGAGGGGTCTGGTGTTGAAGATCTGGGGAGGGGAGTATTGTGAGATAGGAGGTTTCCATATCATGATTTATGGGATCTTGCTTCCTGATTGATTTGCCGGTATCAGCTGACTGTGCATTGTCAATTTCAATTTTAAAAGGGTTTAAGATATTTTTATAACCTTGCACGTAGGTCAGGGAAGACTTTTGTCTGTGGAATGTGTGGAAGGGGGGTATTTCTAGTGTATTTTTTTGGCTAGCAAGGGTGTCATAGAGATTTTTTTTTTTACCTTTCAACACTGAATTTGGGAATTCAAGTCAGATTCATATTTTTAGGCATATTTTGTTTTGCATAGAGATTCCATTAGTTTTCCCAGCTATAACATCCATAAAAATATTACATGTGGAACAGCTGCAATAAAATGGCATGGGGTCTCCAGCTTGAGCAAGACTCTTCCAACTCTGTTATTCTGTATTTTATAAAAAAACTATAGCATATAATGGAAAGGAAAGATGAATTAACTTACCCTGAGGTTAATTTTCTGTCTGTGATTGTGTAGGCTCTTCTAGGTTTTCAACTTGACTATTCATTTCAACTGAAAACAAAACAGTAAGGTTATTTTTCCGCATTCTTTTTCAGGTCGGCATTCTTTCTGAAATTCAATAATCAAGTTGCTGAATTATTTCATTAACTGCATTAGAAGATGTCCAAATCACACTAAAGAAAAATTAATTTGACTGGCTCATTTTAAAAGAAACATTGAAATCATTAATATGAATTTGGGAATCTTTGGACCTGATTTGAAATTTTAGTGTCATTTTAACATTAGCATTGTATGTAGTAAGTAGCATTGCAATTTTTTATTACGGTATATGCCCTAATAAGATTGTAAACATCTGACAGTTCCTCATCCTAGATCACAGCAAGATTACCTGAGAATTAACATATATGAATTATGGTTGGTCACACTTAGCCAGATATCTAGACTGGATTTGGCATTTTTATCCACCTATAAAGGTCCTGGGATAGGTACATATATTATTGTTTGATTGTGTTGAAGTATCTTCTCATGATGTGACCTGTTCCAAATAAAACTGCCTTTTGAAAGTGGCTGATGGTGATTTTATCACTGCCAACTGGGTTCAAGTTGTGCTCCAGTTTTTTTGGGATTGTACCTAAGGCACTTATCACTATTGCTGCAATCTCTGATTTCTTTTGCACAATCTTTGTGTTTCTATTTTTCAAATCTTTCTATTTTGTGATTTTTCCAGTTCTTTCTCTTTCTCTGGAGACATTAAACTTTCTCTAGTTTAATTATTCTCACAACAGCAGAAAACCACAATTACTAGTTCTTTAGCTGGTATTGATCTTCATACGCTTTGGGTTCTTTCCCAAAGTGCATGAAGTACACTTGGGAAGTGTTCTTCCCAAAGGAGCTAGGATGTTGAAATGTATCGGCAAAGTGTATGTGTGCATAAAAGCAGTGTGGCCTTTTGCAATTGAGAGATAGACATTTTTGTTAATCCACAGAGTTTCTATTGCTGTTCAAGATTTTTTGGTATGGCATCCAGTGTGCCAATAACCATTGAGAGCATCAAGGCTATGACATAATGTTTTGATTTTCAGATTTTGATACTTTGTGATTATTATAATCTGTTCACAACAGTGTGAAATCACAGCTGCCAGTTTTTTTTAGCTGGTGTTAGCCTTTATATGCATCGAGTGAGTTCTTTATTATTCTGGTTCACTGCACAGTCAGCCAGATGTTTAGACTAGATTTGGCATTTTTATCTATTTATTGAGACCTTCCCAAAGGCCTGGGATAGGGAGATGTTGTGGTTTGATGATGGTAAAGGTATCATTGCAGGATGCAATTTATTTTTATTTTTAATAATAATACAATAACATCATTTTGCATGTTGCTGATCCCAACCAGGATTTAGTTGCTCTTCATTATATGTACAGGCAGCAAAATAATTAACGTATAATTTGTTTTATATATTGTGTGAGTATGTGTATGTATGTATTTATGTATGTATGTGTATGTGTGTGTATATATGTGTGTGTGTGTATGTATGTATGTGTGTGTGTGTATGTATGTATGTATGTATGTGTGTGTGTGTATATATATATATATATATATATATATTCTGCAGAACTGCTATTGAACACTTTATGACTGATATCACTGATGAAAACTTTATTCAGAGTTGAATTCTATAAGATATCCTAGCAAACTTTTCACTGTACCAACTGCAAAGTGAAACGTCTGTGCTGCTAAAATATGCAGAAATTTTTACCCAGAGAACCAGCACCTGACTGTGAATATGTGTGAAATATAGCAGCAACTCTAGTATCTTAATCAGGAGCATGTTTTCATGGTCGACGTGAGTGCAGTCTTCAACAGTATCAAACTCCGGTGAAGACAACAAACTAATTAGTTGCCCATTTGCACCATAAAAAGTAAAGTGCAGATGGGCATTAAAGACAGCTAAAGATATCAAAGATATCACTATAGCTATTAAGGCCCTGCAGGCAGTCATTATTTCAATCAGGAACCATTTGCTCCTGGCCCTGGAAGTGGACTAACCTGCAGGTGACAATCCATTCTTTTCAAGGATGCCAACTATAGAACTTTAGACACCTAAAGGCCAAAATTCAGTATTTGAGTCAAGCTAATGATTGAATGAGATGTGCTTATAAGGGCAATTACTTTCCACTCTAATTCTGAGCAGAAAAAAGCAGTGATATTCAAAATGTACTCACATCTTATCCTTTTGAATGAGTATTTCAGGGTAATTTTAATTATAATAGAAAAAATATAATTCTATACATTCTCACTCCTCATAATACATATTATTACAATTTTATAAATGCAATAAATGGCGGTTTTGTTTTGTCTTATTGTGTTTTTTTTCTTTGCTGTGTTTTTCCTATTGTTTTTAAAGATCAAAACATTTAATAATTTTTTTTTAAAAAAAAAGAAAGAAAGAAATAGCCATAGAGTACTGTGGAGCAAAAGATGAGCTTTCTAGATGATTATGTAATGGACAATATCTGGTCTCTGAGATCTTAATACTACTGAATATATTTTCTTTTGAATTGTTTCTGTAGGGCTGAATGGAATTCTGTATAAAGTCTGAATTATAACAACTTATTCCTATTATACTTCTATGGTTATTCTGGGGAAAAAAAACTCTTTTTGCACATCTATAGCTGATGCTTGGCATTTCCCTGGAAGGCTCTTGACTGGAAGTTTTGAAATTGCCTGAATAAATTCACACCTGAACAGAATATTTGAAAAATAAGAGACAATGGGAAAAAATTAATATGCTTGTCATATGCTATGAAGCAAATCTGCTTCTGACTCACTGTTGTCATACCAATATACTAGCAAATATTCTGTTGAATTGCTTGTGAATTATTCATCTATGTTTTACTTCCACACTTGCTAGATTAAACCACTTACTGCAGTAGCACAGACATTTTCAAACTTAAATGAAACTGCTCTTTCTATAGATATGCAGAGAAATAATTCTGTGTCAAAACTGATCCCTGTATTTCAGGTCAAACATTTTACTTGCTTGTATTTTCTTCCTACTTATGGAATTAAATCAATACGTGCTTAGTTAGAAAAAAAAATAGTTGCAGATGATGATAATCTATCCTTGATGTTAAATTTGATTGAACACGTTAGTTCATTCATTATTTGTGAGCGGTGTGGTGGCCTAAGGCTGAAGATGCTTGCTTCCCATTTGGAAGGTTGAGAGTTCAATTCTAGATAGAGGCAGATTTTTCTCTCTCAGAGAGAAAATATCTGCTGGGAACTCCACATAGGCATCTGGAAGGGAATCTGGCCAATAAATGCTCAGCTCCATTCAGTCACTCCTATTCTACCCCAAATTAGGGGAGTAAAGGATTGTAAAAAGAAAAAGAAGTTCATTCTTTACTAGTATGATCCCAAAAAAATGGAAGTCTTTCCCCCATCAATGATAAAACCAAACTTCACAGGAAATCAAATAGGTTCACAACTTGTGCTATGCTGTAACATCCTCCTCCCCCAATGAATTAATTTATATTATACTTCCTAATAATGATATTGATGATGTTGTATGGTGGCTACCCAAAATGGTAAGCTTGGCATTGCAGTCTTTCATCACTTCAGATAAGATACCACTCATCTAAGACTCAGAAAGATGTGGTTTGACTTCCCCAAGACTTGGGACTAGGCAGTTGATGTGCCCCCTACCTACTTATCTTTCAATCCTGCTGCCCATTCACAGTTGAAGGTGCTGATTTTGCATCTAGGCTACATTTCATACAACACACTAGGCCCCTCTTTTTGGTGGTATGTTTACGGCTCAATGTAGTGCACACAGTCTTGTGTTAATTTCCCACGCTGAATAAAATGTCCAGGGTAAATGACAACCAATCTGTGCCCCTCTTGCTATGCACAACACAAAACTCTTCTGTTCTCTTGGGGCAGGAAATTATTTGAACCAACTGAGAGGTGGTGGATAGAAAGGGAAGTGAGATTTTGCTGGGAATATAGGAAACTGGCTATTATTTGATTCCTTTTGTGTACTCAGGTTGCAATGCAAATTCAAACATACAAAGTTTGGGTCATGACATCATGACAGACAATTCCTTATCTTGATGTCATCATGCTTAGAAACAGATGCCTATGGTAGAAAATGAGGCAAATGTATTAGCCATTATCAGTGAAGTTCATAATCTAAAAGAAATGGGTATTGATGATACCAGACTGCTTGGTTAAGAATCCTTTCATTATCTGATAAATGTCTATCACAATTTGTTGTTCACGTTGATAGCGTAAGGGAATCTGTAATGAAGCAAAAAAATACAGATCCAAAGACATAACTAAAAAAAGCGAATAAGAGGAGGCATAGATTGAAGCTTGTGAGTGATTTATTCAAATTCTTTAGTCAGAAATAGCAACAGGGTTAGGGTTAGGCAGTGGTGGGATTCCAAATGTTTTCCTACTGGTTCTATGAGAGAGCTCTTGAGCGCGTAGCACTCTAAGACAACCCTTGGTATCAGCACTGGTGAGCTGAGGTGTTGTTTAGCTCAGCTGAGGCGCGGCAATCCACTCTGCTGCACGAATCAGCTGAGCTAAAAACAAGGGACTATAGGACAGGAAATGACGGGGGTGGGGCCACTTCTCCGAACTACTCAAAATTTATGTTGCCGGTTCACCCAAACCGGTCCGAATCAGCTGAATACCATTTCTGGGGTTAGGGTTAGAAATGTTGGTATGCACAGGATAAAAAAAGAGAAGGCAGTAGAGCAAATCCATGTCAACCTTTTCACAGCTCTGTATGTAGCTCTGAAATTATTGCGCATGTTTACTAGACTTTAATATGTACTTATATTGTTGTTTGTTCAGTTGCTGAGTCATATACAATTCTTTGCAACTCCGTGGATCACAGCATGCCAGGTCCCACTATATTCCACTACCTGCCAGAGTCATACCCCTATTTTAATCATACGTTGTTCAATAAATCACAGGATAACCTTATAAACCACATTATGATTGAATTAACCACTGTAGCATGTAATCCATGATTATATCTTAGCATCATTTGTGAACCAAGAGAGTATGCCTTGTTTTAACCACAGCATACCAGGGAATGGAAATTTAGCCTTTCCCTCCTGTAGACCCTGAAATACATTATCAGATTATGAACATTGTAAGGAAACAGTATTCTTTCTCATTTTCTACTTCTTTGGTTCATGATCCCATCTATTTCTTCTCAAAAAGCCATTTAGTTCTTTATAAAATCCAAAATAGGCAGTTTCACAAAAATGGATGCACACAGCCTGAAGGTGTCTAGCTGCACATCATAATGAACCTTGGTGCCTACACCTCTGTTGTACAGCAAGGCAAACTTAAACAATAAGCCCCAAATGTTGGAACAAATTAATGAAATCTCACTGGGTTTTGTCTGCAGATTTAACGCTGACATATAAAGGTGACTAAAGGGAAGGTTGATGTTCTCTACATTCAGTTGGTGCTAATTTTTTAATTCCATCACCTTGACTAGCGATGGACTTGTTCACAGAGTGGGTCGGGGAGGCAAGAGAGAACAAAGGCATGAAATGAACTGCTTTTGTGTGCATTTGCTTTACAGTTGAGTTCCCTGTGGCAGTGGAATTTTTGGCTTAGGCAAATTAGTGTCAGTCCCATGCTTGAGTGCTCAGGCCTGAATCCCATTGAAAGTTCAATTGCATAAGTGAGGGCAGTAGAGCATTTCTTGTGCTTCACAGCTGGGAAGGCTGGTGGCTTGCATAAATCCACACTTTTTGCAGAGTACCTTTGAACGAGGCGAGATCATACTCTAAGAAAGGGAGGTGTTCGCTGCCTGCACACTTTTTTCAAAAGGTCTTGGGAAGCTTACCATCAATACTTGAAATGTTTTCTGTATCGCATTGCCCTTCAGGCTGCATGGAATCGATCACCTGCTCTCCTTTCTCTTCTTCTGCACCTTCAGAAAAGACAATAGAGGAGAATAGCAGATGAACATGGGTGATGTCTGGTTAATGGTCCATTTGGTTTCATTGTTATTTTCCATCAGCTCTCTGAATGCCAGGAGAGTGTTGGCTATTCAGGAAAAGATGAGAGCGACTCCCCGAAAGGATTGTGAAGGAGGCCAGATTTCAAAAGAAATTTCTTCAAAAGTCTTTTGCAGGGGGCAGGATTGAGACTTTCATCAGAGCCTGGATTTTGGTTTGTATTGCCAGATTTTCTTTTGCAAGTGTCCTTGAAAAATCTCCTTATAACCACCACTATTATCACCACAATCATCATGACCACCACGAGAACTGTCCAATTGCAAAAGACAGTGTTACTTGGAAGAGCTTATATCCTGTGACAATACCGTAAAAATCATCAAACAGCAGCTGGCTATCTCAGGTCTTTGAGAAGGACTCGATAAGTGGATAAAAGTGCCAAATCCATTCTGAACAACTGGCTGACTGTATGACTTATCCCAATAATAAACCCGAAATGGGGACCTAATCAAGTTTTGAAAAGTTTCCACTCTGGAACATTTTAAATACTATCTGTTCAGGGGTGGGTTCCAGCCCGCACTACTTCTGGTTTGCTCTTGTGCGCGCTTTCCGAGCATGTGCAGTGCAATTAAAATTGTTCTGCACATGCACAGAACTGAAAAACAAGATGGTGGCACTGATGGTGCAGACTACTAGAGTTCGGGGGTGTGGCAGGCCTGGGTGGCTGCCGGTTCCAGCGACCCAAGTCGCCAAACCACCATTGTACCTGTTCCTGAAAAGCCTGCCTCCTTAGCTGCCACATGCAACCTGGAATTTACATGTAAATTCCAGGCACTCAGCATTTTGGGATTTCCTGTGCCTGAGGTTGCTCGGGAACTTTGAAACTCCTAACAAATCTCCAAAATGAGCCATGTAGCCAAAGCCTCCTTCATGCTTTTGGCTTCATACCTTGCTCTTTCCCAATGTTATGATTTCAGATGTTTAAGAGACCAATTGCTAGCTGATTTTCATGATGGCTCTTCCCTATTTTATGACAAATGGAAAGCATGGCATGCCTACCCAATGGCTGAGCTATAGAAGTTAAGCAATTGGTTGCTAAGCAATCATCGGAATTTAGGAAGAGGGAAGCCGTTGCGGTGATTGAACATTTCAAAACATCCGTCTTTAAACACAAATAATACATTCTTTTCCCACAGGAAGGGCTGCGAAAGTATTGAAAGAGCCCCAGTTCCTCGCATCAAGCAAAGGATAATCATGAGGAAGCAGGCAGGAGGAAGTGAAACTGAGAATGCCCATTCTTAAATAAATCAGCCATTAAAAAGGGGCATGTACAAAGATCCATTTTTCCAAGGAGCTCGGAGGGGTAGATTTGACTTTCTCATTCATCCAGCCAAATTTTACCTTCATGAGAACTCCACGAAAATATCTTGATGGGCTTCAGAGTTCAAAGGGGATTTTAAAGTAGGATTCACTCCATTCTAGACTCTACTTTCCATGCTATACATTTATCACCAAGAAAATTAAGGCAATTTAATCAGCAAACTAAATGGCCACAAATGTCTAAAATAATTGGGGGGAAATCTGAATTTACTTTAGAGCCATTCTTTCGTTTTTATAGATCATTGGACTTCCTTGATCTCACCACCTTTTTGTTAGATTACATATAAATGCCACTATTATTAGGCCTTCTTTTTTAGTGAGCTCCTGAAATGACAAGTTAGCATGCATATTAAAATTTCAAGACTTCTCTGGAGAAATCTGTAGGGCAGAGAAAATTTTCCCTTGGCATTTGTTAAACGCAGTAGGCCTACACCTTCTAAAGTGTTTTCTTCATCACTGTCGTTCACACTTGGAGGATAAAACATCCAGTGTTGAAACATTAGCATTTTTTTCTAAAGGATCTGTCAAGCCAAGGGCCACTGGGTTCATTTAAAGTCATCCACTGAATTTTTATTGTCTATGTGTTTTAATAAAAGCTACTGGGATAGTTAGATGAGAAGCAGTTAAAAGCTCTCGCTAGAATCGAAGGCCTTACATCCTCTTATACATTTTTAAAGGTTTGGGCAAGTATGTTTAGATGTGCTTTAATCTAAATGTAACATTGTTAAAGAAGGAAAAAATAAATAGATTTCAGTGTTATTTATTACAGAGGTTCTTCTCGATATTTCTCAGGTAGATTTTTGGGATGCATCCTAAATAGACTAGTGTTACTTTGTGGTAAGTAAATTTAATAATGCATTTAATACTAAATAAAATGATAATAATAAATAATGTCATAGCATCCATGCCTTATTACCGCTTTTTCTGAAAGGTTTTCCTGGAAGCCAATCAAAATGGCATGATGTGAGAGATGGTGCTCTCCCATTTTGAGAACACGCAGCAGCATCAAGACATTTTGATATCCAGTTATGAGATGTCAGGCAGAACAGAAGCTCGCCTGAAATTCAAAAGCGAATTTGTTAGGACAATTGCATTCCAGTGCTTTGTTTGTTCACAACAAAGGGATCAGGAAGAGAGTGTCTGGCGGCAATCTGAGGAATAATGCTGCAATTTCCCTCTCCCTAGCATTTCTTGGATCATGTGCTCAAGCAACAAATGGTTCAACAAGCCAAAGCTTTCAAATAAAGGTTTATTATAGCAGGGTAGACTTTATCTTGTGTGCCAAACAGCAGTTTCAAAGGCTATGAACTTTCAAGAGTCTTGCATAGCCATGAAACTCTTGAATGAATGAATGAATGAATGAATGAATACACACACACACACACACACACACAAACACACACAAGCTGAATACCTGTGTTTCGCTATGAAACTGTGATCAGGTTATGTAATCAGGCTTGATAAATCGATTCGTACAGACTGAAAATTAATGAGTAGTTATGATTCGCCTCTCCCCCTCTCTCCCTCAGGCTTGCCCCATAGAAGCCTCTCCTGTCCTCTTCCCCTTCTCTCCCTCAGGCTGTCCCCATTGATCCTCCCCTATTCCCTTCTCTCCCTCAGTCTAACTCCTTAGCATCAGAGTGTTTTTCAGATGGGGAGGGGGAGTAGAATGTCTAAACTCCTAGCATGCAGGTCAGATGAGCTACGCACTGGCCACACCCATACCCAAGTGGCAGTTGGAACAGAGTTCTTTTCAGGTGGGGAGAGGGAGTGGAAAGTCTAACTCCTTAGCATCAGAGCTTGTTAATAATACTATAAGAAATACTAATGATCTGATGGTCATTTCAAAAAATCCTTTCTTAGCGAGCACCTAGAAGCCAAGAGGAACATACGTGCCAAATTTCAAGTTTGTAAGCTTTACGGTTCTGGATATTTTGTGATGATGCGTGAGTGGTATGCATCTATCTATCTATCTATCTATCTATCTATCTATCTAATCAATATATTCAGTGACTGCATTCCAACCATGGCTTGCTGAACAAGCCAGATGCATGCCAATGTTTTTCATATGAGCAAAGTGATTATATCTTGTTTGTCCAACTGCTTGTTTCTGCCTTCCTTTAGCTGCAGTTGCCTTATCCTCTGCAAATTAGCTCAGGATTGGATGGGGTACAAATAAACAAGGCATCAGCCAGGAATCCACAAGTTAATTCTGTACTCTTATTCATACAGAATGAAACAACCCCCTCCCCATCATTTTAATATGTGGATCATTACTTAAAACTAACCATAGCTTATTCATCCAGTTTTATGTTTGCATCAAGCTAAGCCACAAAATAAGCACATTATTAGTTTTGTATGATGTGTGAATCAAATCATAGGATTCTTCCTGTCCCACCTTCAACACCACCATCACCATTAAGTTATCATGAAGGTTAGAAGTGGTAATTTTTACTGGGACATTACTTCTAGCAGTATTAGAAATCATTGGGGGAATAAAGGGCCATGGACCCTGGTCTGATAATGCTGATAATGGGAATCATTTATCATGACTTCTGTAACAGCAATATGAGAAAAAGTTTCAGAAAGAACTATGGAAAGGAATAGCCAGCTACTGTTTTGCCTGCTCTGGTACATCTAACAGCTACTACATTGCAAAGCAACTCAAAATAGTCATGGTTACACAGAGAAGGGCAAAATACCACTATAATAACTAATGCAAGGCATAGGGAATTCCACATGGGAAAGTTAAAAAAGCAAATTCAAAGTTAAATCTTGCATTATAGTGCTGCAGTGGGTGGCAAGCGAAGGATGTTCAATCCATTGGATCAGCAGGTTTTCCATAAAATGAAAACTCTATTTATATAAATCCTCATTTTGTTCATAACGCCTTACCATGTGGGTGGCTATGGAAGGAAGAACAATAGCAGCATTCATTATACTGACATGCATGTGAAACAGGTATTATCCCCAAGCACTTCTTTCCTGCTGTGTAATAAAACTGTGTGCCACCGAGAAATGAGTCCATTTCACATAAACAGGAGAATCTGATCAAAACAAGAAGTGCCTTTCCAAGCATTTTATTCAAAAGGGTTTTTTCCCCCCTCCCTCTCTCTCTTTCTCTCCCCCCTGTGCCTTGCTCTCTGCCTTTCAATCTTGATTTCTATTGCTTGGAACACAAACAAGATGCACATTTCAGGAGCTCCACAGCCAGAGATGAGAGATACTAGGATGTATTTTGCAAGATACCACTTTCAATTACCATTTCCAATTGCATTACTGACAGGCTTGATTATCATAAATCTTCATGGCTGTATGATATTTCGAGAAAATCAATAGCTAAGACCAACTATTTTTAAAACTTCAGTGATGTTCTTTCTGCTCCATGGAAAGATTTGCTTACAGACTTCGCTATTTTTTAAAAAGAAATGTATGTAAATATATCCCATATGCATACAAATAACAAAAATGAAACCTGAAAACACACAATAAGCTTATCTTCTAAGAAAAATGTGATATGGAGTAGATTTTGCAGCAGAATTCTGTTTTAGAAGTTTGAGGGTTAATATCTGTTGTCTGTAAGAAAATATCTAATTTATTTCCTGCTTTCTCTAAATTGTATTGAATCATATAACATAAAAGCTGGAAGTGCACTATTTTTTGTTTCTATCTCTGCTGGAGAAAAGCTTATTGAATTTGTGCTCTGTAGAAATCAGAAGCTGAAACTGATTGAAAATGAACACTTGTCATTATCATTGTACAGTACTGTATAACTTTTAATTATTTGAGATTATTATTTTTTATTACATTTACTCTCTTTGAAAACACGCAGAAGATTGCTGCAAAGTTTCAGCAAGTAAAAACAAAGGAAGAAAAAAAGAAAGAAAATATAAATGTACACATTCCTTTCCTGACTATGTAAACCAGACTGAAATATGTTTTTACTGAAAGAACTTCTGAGGCTGAAATAGACAATCTCTTCACCCCATTTTTAAATTTTTTGCTATAGTCTGAAATAAATCAACCTCCAGCACTTAAGAAATAGCAATCTAAAAGAAGTATCAGGTTCATCAGCATATTCTCGAACTGATTATGATTTAGCACAAGAAAGTGACTTGCTGAAGATTCTAGCAAATCTGAGAAGGACATGAGTGGACAAGATCTCATGCAAAGTCCTGAAAAGACCAGGACCAGAGTCCTGAGCCATCTTGGCTCAGACTATTCTACAGTTACAGACAGCCTTCCAATAAGATTTATAACAGTACTGAAGAGAGTAGGCTATTAGAGTAGCTTAGCAGAGCCTATAGCAGGGGTGTCAAACTTGCTTTGTCACAGCAACATCACGTAACGTATCAGGACTTTTTTCCTCTTTTTCCCGCACTGTCCGAAGACGTCTCCATGGTCATGTGGCCGGTATGACTAAATGCCGAAGGCACATGAAACGCTGTTACCTTCCCACCAATGGTGATTCCTATTTTTCTACTTGCATTTTTACATGCTTTCGAACTGCTAGGTTGGCAGAAGCTGGGACAAGTAACAGAAGCTCACTTTGTTACGTGGCGCTAGGGATTCGAACCACCAAACTGCCTATCTTTCTGATCGACAAGCCAGTGAACCCTTTAATCTACTAGGCTATTGAGACTTATAGCCATTTAAAACAGCTCTTACCAGAAGATTGTACTTGAAGAGTGCAAGGAGGAGAAAGTGCGTATCTTTCCTCTTTATATGACTGACCTGCATTTATTAATTGCCAACAGCACTTCTTCCCTAGCCAGTCATATAACAATCTGCATCTTAAATTTGTTTCTCCTAATTAGGCACTACTCTAAAAGAAAAGGGCAGATATTCCTTAAATGACAAGCCAAATTTGTCACCTACAGAAAATAAATGACAAAGGTTTCATAACACCTTAGTTACCTCGACTTGTCTTCTTGCGGGGAATAATTTCTATATCACTGCAATTTTCACTGGACCAAACTGAAGGATATATTTTTATCACATCACTGGTGGATATTTGCTAATATTAATGGAAAACTTTCACATACGTTGTTTCCTGCTGCCTTTTCAATAGCGCTATGATGGTGATGCTAAGACAGAAGTTCTCTGTAATACCGCAGTGATCGCACTTATTTTGACACCCACAGGTGTGTACATTTTTCCTCCTTTTCTCCCCCTTATTAAAAGTATTTTAGTACTTTTATGCTTCTCATTTTTCCCTCTGTATGTAGTTTGAACTGTAAGCTGCCCTACGAGGTGACATGCAAATCTCGTTCTAGAATTCTCAAAAAATTCTCAGTGCTAACATGACACCATTCCAAAATTTAAAAAAACACCGAGGAGTTAATGGCTCGGGAAGGCCTGTATAAAAGGATGGATCATTTAAAAGATATTACCCAAACATGAAGCCGACCTGCTGGAAGTGTAAAAAAGTACAAGGGACCTATTATCACATATGGTGGACCTGCCCGGAAACACAAAAATATTGGATAAAAATTTGGAAATGGGTGCAAGAACAGATAAAATACAAACCTGAAATCTTTCTACTGGGAATAATCAAAGGGAAATATACAAAGAAAATTAAGTACATATTAACATATCTGCTAACTACAGCTATAGTCAGCATTACTACAGTCCTAAAAAAGATGTATAAAAAGTATTTCCTCTTGTTCTCGGGATTAGAAACTCCTAACGTATATAATTTCCATCCAACTGGGATTCCACTTCAGTTTATTGCCATGCAGCCAATCTATCATGGTGCACAAGCACTGCATTATATTATATTATAGGTTCTCCTGATTCAGATGCTATAGAGAATTAGATCTGAAAATCATTAGCAAAATTGTGACTCCTAATTCCAAATCTCCCAGTGGCCATACCCATTAGAAGCAGGATAACAACATCAAGATTTTGATAGTCAAAATCCCCCAGTGTTATTTTATGGAATCTGTTTCTTAGACAATGGAGGGAGCTGTAGAGCAAGACTCCCAATGATTAATCCATGGACTTGATTCAGGTGAATATCATACTAAGTGTATGAATATCATACTAAGAATATCATACAGCCATTGAGCGAACATATTAGACTAGTAAAACTTCACTCCTTCTAGATTCCATCTATGACCTTCTCCATTCAGGTCATCCAACCAGATGACAAAAACCAATTCTTTCCCATCTTTCAGCAATGCTAGTAATTGCACCCTCAGTCTTTCTTTTATTTTACCTTAAAAAGGAGGTGTTTTCAGAGGTTAAAAAAACAAACACACTATCCCACAATGATACATTCACTATACTGTAAATGATAATATTACCATGTTTGCCCACATCTTTGTGACAAGCTGAAACAGATCCTGCAAATCAAGATAAGATCTTGGGTTGGATACCTTGCTTGGACCTGTAACAATGGCAGTGTTTAAGTCATGAAGATGAGTGATTTTATCCTCAAAATTTGATAGAATATAGAACACTATATTCATACAGTTAAAAAAATGCTGGACAGTTATTCAAGAATATGATGGTGACAGCAGCATTATTAAACTCTATGCTCTATGCTGCCCTCATTGCCATGCAATACTGAGAAACATGTACTAGTGCATGTTCTATCAGACTTGTTTTAATTGCAGTGCATAGCAATGTAGCTTTTAGCCTTAATTTAAGTTACCATGAGCCATAGGAACCATTCAATTTATCTTTGTCTCAGAATCAATTAGCAATTGCATATTATTAGCATTTGCTAATTGATAAGGTTACCTGCAGGTAAAAAACTTTAAGAACAAAGCATACATTTCATAGGGCCACTGAATGGTACTTAATTGTTTGCATATGTATGTGAATGTATATGTATACATATATGCATACATGCACCCATAAATCAACCACAAAGACAATGTATCGCCACAGTTCCAGCCAGTGATGGATTGTTGCCAGTTTGGCCTGGATTCGGTGAACTGGTAGTAGCAGTGGCAGGAGACTCCTCCCACCTGCCCAGATGTTTCTGCGCATTCGTGAGAGTCCACCCGAACTGGTTGTAGAAAAATTGGCAACCCACCTCTGGTTCCAACTGATAATATTTCACCTTGATCAAGCATTGACTTTTGAGCAGAGAAAGATGAAAAGGGAAAGGAATGAATTGAATGAGAACTGAACTTATGGTAACCTAAACTTGTCTATTTCAATAGCAACTAAGTACTGGATTTTGGGAAGGAGGCACCAATGTCACAACGTGCGGTCTCAATAGTCCGAGACTGCCGTTGACATTTTTGCCACTGGATGGTCCATTGAGACCTAAACCATCCCGTAGAGATGGTGATCAGAAAGATGAAGCCTTGCTGGTCTCAGGGACATTGCAAAGTCCCTGATCGACCCAAGGGAAGTGCTTCAAGCTGGTGGTAAACAGGCAGCCCCCAGACTGATGAAGTCAGGATGGCTCCGTAAGGAAGGAAGTGAAAAAAGTGAGTCCATTTGGTGAGGTATTTTTTCTATTTTGCGAAAGACTGCCCAAAGAAAATTTGGCTTTTTTTAAAAGCCAAATTAGATCCTTAAACAAAAGACTTGAGCAGTGAAATTAATCCTAATTGGATTGCTTTGGAATGCTTTTTTTTTCTTTGTAACTATTCTTTGTGGATTGAGGTGCTCACAACATTTCTTATTTCTCCTCTTAAAGTGAAAGGATTGATTTTTTTTCTTCTGCTTTTTGCTGCTTTAATTCTTGACTTCTGGATTAAAACTTTCCTTTTTATTTTAACAATTCTTCCTATTACTTGTTATTAAAAGAAAGCTGAAGAACTTTGTTCCCTATAAGCAGAGATAAATATTATAAAGTGAAAAGTAGCAACACTGACACTTGGATGTCAGAGGCTGGAGTTTTTGAAACAACATATCTCTTCTCTTTCCTTCTTTGATTTCACTTACTTTGTAGCTGAAGGGTTTGCAACTTGTTTACAGAAACTGATAAAGAGCCAAGGATATGAATTGTTTTCACAGGTGCCTTTGAGAACTATTTTGGCAGGGGAAAGAAATGGGGGGGGGGAACCCAGAACCCTTCTCCTTTGAAGAGCATAAAAGAACTTGTGTTCAAGTCAACCTAAAATAAAAAAATAAAAGAGGCCTGGAAGGCTAGAGTGGCACTGGCTATTAGTTTTTTTTTCTTTTTTCTTTCCTTCTTCTTTTTTGGAAACATGGATCAATATTCAGATGAGGAAACCTTAACATTCCAAAATATCTTGGCTGGCATTCAAAATCTATTGGAAGGATATGGGAGAATTGAGAAGAAGTTGGAAAGACTAGTCTTCCTCACAGCAAAAGATGATCGGGTTGGAGCCCCAAAAATTAAAGGAGAGAATGAAGATATAGAAGATAAAGACAAGACAATGGATGAATTTATTAATGGAGCAAATGTGGGTGAAAGTGGAAAGAAGGGAATATGGAAAAGGGAATTCAACAAATTGGAGCTCTACCCCAGATTCCAAGATACAGAAGAAAAAAAAATGGTAATGATGATGGACTTAAGAAGAGACATTTTTTCAGAAGCAAGATTGACAACCAAAGATAAGCTAATTTTAGTAGCAGCTGGAGTGCAACGAGATTACCTGAGAGATACTTCAAGCAACAAAGTGTGGAGAGAAGTCTATAAAAACCTTATAAGGGAGATAAAAACAAGACTGACACCACAATTGGCAAAAGAGATAAAACTGTTTTGTTACTGGAAAAATACAGGTTGACAATGAAAGCTGATAATAAAAAAATAGTTGATTTTGGTGATCAATAAGTAGGTAACTCTTAGATTGTTTTGGATTGTTATTAAATGTTTATTTGTTAACAAATAATTAACTATAATAATAATAATGAAATGATTGTGATATATAGCTTAGTGATATATACATGTACTGGCAAACTAGTAAAAGAAATTTGGATATAAATTGCAAATTGTGGCTTGGGAAAAAGACCTATAAATTTTATTAACAAATTTTTATTTAGATCTTGTCATAAAGGTGTAATTATTTTTTCTTTGGGGGGGGGTCTGGCGAGAGGAGATGGGACATAAATAGTAAATGATTTTTAGCCAATTATAAAAACAACAAGGGAATGTCAATGGACATTATTGAATAATATATACATGCTATGGTATTGGCAAAAGTAACTTGGATATAAATTCTAAACAGTGAGTTGGGGGGAAAGGGGGGGGGAAGGTTTAGAAACTTTATTAATTGACTTTTACTTAAAAGATTCATAAAGATGTAATGTTATTGGAGGATTTTTTTGAAACAGCTAATGAATGCCATTATGTGGTTGTGCCTTTAAGTATGAATGATTTGAGGTAAAAGGATGTTCAAATAATTGTAGTCAAATGAGAATTGTGGTACATTGATAGTAAGATATAAAAAGATTTTTGATTTAAAGTGTATAAAGCCACCCGGAGTCCTTCGGGATTGGGCAGCCTATAAATTTATTAAATACTAATACTAATTAAATACTAATCTAATGTGAACTATAAGTAATGACTGTGGAAGAAATGCACGAAAGTTATCTGTAACCAATTGACACACTTTCTACAAGATGTAATGAAGGATGATTCTTTTTTTGTGTTTTTGTTCAATTAAAATTAAAATAAAACTTTTTCAAAAAAGTTTACTGGATTTTGGAGACCTGCATAATTCTTAAAGAATGGAGACATTCATGAAATAATCCTGTCATATTTAAATAGTACATTGACTTTTGGAACTAAATACTGTATGCATATTGAGGTTTTCTGTTTGATCATTCTGTAGGGTGATAAAAAACTTGTTTGTTGCCAAAAGGAAGAACTAGAGAATCTAGGTAAGGGCTGAGCACTCAAACATTAAACTCACTGGTTCCTGTTTTGCCCAGAATTCTTTGTATTCCAGGCTATAAAAATGGGGACCAGGGATAATGGCTATCCACCATTTGTTTATTTCTACCAAGACCTGCATGGGGAAACCATATAACTGAACAAAGAAACCAGCAAAATTAGTTTCATAAAATCAGATAAATAATAAACTTCAACTTACTTTAAGAGTAATGAGATTACTGCCTGGAGTTTGGCTTGGAAGCTGAAATACTCAAAAACTCACTGCTAAAGCGCAAATTTTGGAGCTTTGCAGCAACCAGAAAAAGCACAACCCCACTGAAATAGCACCTTCTTCTATTTAGTGCAAGAACTTTTGGAAGGAAGTAAAGGTGGTATGACACTTTACAGTCTTTTTGTCATTTTAAGGACTGAATGTTAAAGATGTAATTTACATGGTACTCAGCACCAAAGAATTGAGCTTTTGAACTCTGGTGCTAGAGAAGACTCCTGCGAGTTGCTTGGACTGCAAGGTGATCAAACCGCTCAGCCCTAGAGGAGATCAACCCTGACTGCTCTTTAGAAGGCCAGATCCTGAAGATGAAACCCAAATACTTTGGCCATCTAATGAGAAGGAAGGACTCACTGGAGAAGAGTCTAATGCTGGGAAAGATTGAGGGTAAAAGAACAATGGGACGACAGAGAATGAGAGGGCTGGATGGAGTCATCGAAGCAATAGGCTTTAGGCATTAAATTGATTCTGGGGGATGGTAGAGGACAGGAAGGCCTGGAAGAACATTGTCTATGGGGTTGCAATGAGTCAGACACAACTTTGCAACTAACAATAAATCAATTTGCCTTGGAAGTTAACCCAGAGCAATAGCCTAAAGTTGGAGAAGGTGTTTACCACAATAAAGCATTGTGTACCATTGCTTGCTATGCCATCATGTATCTAATCCTGTGTGTGTGTGTTTGTGTGTGTGTGTGTGTGTGTGTGAGAAGAAACATGTTTCGCTATCTTTATATATTTTCTATATTTTTTCTATTTCACATATATTTCCGGATATTTTCATGACTATGGAGTACATGCAATTGCCACCAATGATTTTTGGGGGAATCTGAAGGCAGCCATCTTAATTCACCTAAATTGGGTGCATGAGTAGTGCTATGATTCTTTATCGTTCTGAGTAAAAAAACAAGATAACTACCAGGCATTAAGGGAACCACTGTTATGTCACAGAATGATTCACTTCTAAGCCACTGCATTCTAGGAAGATTAAGATGATTGATGACCGATTAGATGGCACTCTCACAATGATTTCTTCAATCTCGTAGCTGGTTCTAATGTAAAAAGAACAAAACCCTTCTTGAATCTATAATCCATTTCACCGAAAATCTTGAATATGGGAGAATATAAGCAAGTGGTTAAGGAATTAAAACGGCTGGCCAATTGAAGAATCCTTAATTAATTGTCTACTTCAGTTTAATACCCTACAAAGAAGGGCAAAACAAGTAATCAATGCTGTAGACACTGAAGCTAAGCAAAATTCAGTGAGGAATATCTTCTCATTGTGAATATCCATAGACTTGGAAGCATGCTGCAGAATGTTAGACCTTCCATTCATTCTTTTAATTAAATAAACTCTTCCATTGTGTATAAGAGCCAAAAAACAGATCAGCCACTGGCCATTAATTGTAAGAATTGGAAAATATTTTGTTTCCTGAAGCTGGGAATAGCTTTGCTGCTCAAGAAAGTAGGCTTATAAATGTCTATCATAGCTAGGTGATTTTTCAGCTGGCTTGAATTTTGTAAAAAATGTGAAGACAAAAGGCAATTTGAAAGTGAGGGAAACCACATCCAAATAAGCACAAGTAACTGGCACCATTACATAAACACCTTCTTATTAAAATAATGTATAACCGGCAATATTTTTAAGAGTGCTGTTATAAGGTAAAGGTAAAGCTTCCCCTGCACATTCATGCTAGATTTTTCCAGATCTAGGGGGCAGTGCTCATCTTTGTTTTTAAGTCGAGGAGCCAGCACTGTTCAAAGAAGTCTCTGTGATCATGTGGCCAGCATGACTAAATGCCGAAGGCGCACGGAGTGCTGTTTACCTTCCCACCAAAGGTGGCTCCTCTTTTCCTACTTGCATTTTTATGTGCTTTCAAACTGCTAGGTTGGCAGAAGCTGGGACAAGTAACAGGAGCTCACTCCATTATGCAGCACTAGAGATTTGAACCGCTGAACTGTCGATCTTCTGATTGACAAGCTCAGCATCTTAGCCACTGAGCTCATAGTGCTATTATAGGCAAGGCTAATTCAATCCACAATGACTAGCAGATATGACATGTTATAAGCCTCTTGCTGTGCAACCTCACACAATCCTTTCTAGGTATAAAATTTTAATTATTTAAAAAGCAGTGAGTTATACTCCTGAATAATTGGTAATGGCCATTTCTCAAATCTCTTTCAGAGTTTCCTCTTCTTACAGCAATTCATTTAAAGGAGAAATCACCTCTTCTTCTTTATGTAAGGCCTTATTTCCATTCTAATGCTTTCTAAATAACTTATTTAATACTGTTTGAGTACTAGCCAAACAAACCATCTTTTCTCTCAGCTTCTTTTCTTCGGTATAGCCAAGTTAAAATACTGCTATGGAGCCAAATTGGGATAGTGGTCAGGGCACCAGCCTACAAATTAGGAGAGTGGGAGTGTTTGGGCATAAAAACTGATTTCTCTTAGCTTTAGGTAACTGGAAATGATAAGCTACTTCCAAAATCTTGGCAAGAAAACTTAGAGTCCAGGCAGTTGCCAGGAATCAATTCAAAGGCCCCAAACAAAACAAAAACATTCATATTATGCAATTATAAACACACACGTAGAGATGCAAGCTATAAAAATTACATGTGCTCAGATCTTACTCAGTACAATTCATATAGAACAGGGATGTCAAACTCATGTCATCATCACGTGACATATCAGGACCTTTTTCCCCTTTGCTAAACCGGGCAGGGGCGTGGCCAGCATGTGACGCATCCAGCCTACAGGTCAGGAATTTGACAGCTCTGGTCTAGAAGATCTAATCCTACCTCTTTAGCAGTTATCTTCATTCCACTCCAGAGGGGTTGCCTTTTCCCGACAGCTTGAACTGTGAGTTTATCATATGCTCAGGACAAAGCTGTTAAAGATCTCATCCCATATTAATCATTTAAACAACATCAACTATTTAATAGTTACAGCAGTTATTTTATCACCTAGTTGAATGATAATGATGAGCCACAAAATCCTCAACAAATATTAGACTCTGTTTGCTTGTGGAGATTACGTAGGTCAGTATGCCAAGATAGTCTTGTGAATAATTTTTAAATCTTTATTATTTTGAATCAAGTAATTTCCCAGATACTTAACATTTTAGCATTACTATTAAACCATTACTATTATTTTTCCAGGTATTTTTTTTTTCTTCAGTTAGGCTCCATATCAACTTTTAAGATTTTAATACAATATCTTGACACCAAACCATATCTTTGTATATATTCCATTATCAATTCTAATAAGTCCTACTGCATTATTAAGTATAAGTTCAAAAAGTGTCACCATACAGTTTTAGTTTATGTTCTTCATATGATAATTTAATTCGTGAATTTTTTCTTCTTGATGTATTTTGTTTTGACAATTACGCCTCATGCCAATAAACAAGGAACGAGAAAGGGACAACCTTGTCTTGCCCATTTCATTCTGGTAATTTTTTGTTCTGGAAAATAAAATATTATTATTACAGTTTCTTATTCTTGTTCTTTGCATCCTTGTGAAAAACAAATTGAGCCACAATTCATCTTCTTCAGAATCATAAACTTGAAGAATCATTCCAAATTATCAAAAGCTTTCTCTGCATCAAGAAAAATCATACTTGTTATTTTTCTGATTTATGTTGCTAATGATCTATCTAATGTTGTATCATTATGTACCATGTATAATATTGTATCATGATGTATCTAATTTATCTCTCATGTATTTCTTTGGAACAATTCAAGTCTGATCTGAATGTTTTAATTCAGCTAAAGGCTACACATTCTCTTTGTAATTATTGCCTTAAATAGTTTGTATCTACATTCAATAGAGAAATAGATTTTTGTGATTCTGGGTGGGTTGTGTTGTTTTCTTCTTTGTACATGATAGAACCAATAGCTTCTGTGTTTGATGGGGTTCAAAGAGCTTGACATTGCTGGATTTCATTCAATACCTGGGTTAGTGGTTTAACTAAAATAGTATTCCAGGCTTTTCTTTCATCAATCTCTAGCTTATAGAGAGCCAGGAAAACATGCCCAATCACCCCTCAATAGCTAATCAGCAACAAAAGGTTGACAGCATATCTATTCCCAGAAGGAGAAATCCTGCCCTGCTGCACAGAATAAGCAGAAGTTTATTATCTAGGACTTTGTAAAAACCCTGTTTCCATATGTATTGATCAATGTTTGAAAATCCTACAGGCAACAGGTGAATTAACAACACGAAGTCCAAGACAATAAAACATGAAAAATAGAACAATTGGGTGTTTTTTTTAAAAAGAGAAAACCAGCAAGCCTCATGTCCCAAAAGTGATTGTTTTAAAAAAAAGGCAACTAGACTTCCTTTGTTTTTACTTGAAGATGTTTCACTTCTCATCTGAGAGTTCAGCTCACAGAGAATGAATTGAACTTGGATGAGAAGTGAAATATATTCAAGGAAAAGCAAAGAAAGTCCAGTTGCCTTTTGAAAAATCACCTTTGGGATGACCATGACCTGGATGACTAAATCTCCATAGACATTCAGCACCCATACGAAACTCAAACCTATCCGAATCAATTCTACAGATCCCTTAGTTTATTATTATTGATCATCACACAGTCACAGATGTTAAGGCAGGATTTGGCATTTTTGTCTACATATCAAGTTGTTACTAAGGCCCTGGGATAGGCAAATCTGGAAGTTTGACGATATTACAGATATCGTCTCAGGATGGAAGCAGTTCCAGGTAAACCTGCCTTCTGCAATTGACTGATGGCAAATTTGTCAATGCCTATGGTATTCAAGTGGTGCTCCAGTTGTTTTGGGACCGCACCCAAGGTGCCTATTAATATTGGTACTACCCTTGCTTGCCTTTGCCATTGTTGTTCTCTTTCTATTTGTAGGTCTTTGTATTTTGTTATCTTCTCCAGTTCTTTTTCTTCTATTCTGCTGTCTCTAGGCACTGTCACATTATTACTATTGTTATTGTTATTTTAGTTTTCACCAAGCAACAAACATAGAATGATCTGCAAGCTTTCCTGAGGAATGGGCTTTTGAAAAAGTGGAGTATTCATTTTAAGATAGAAGAAATTATTCCTTTATGCAGTCTGGTCCCAAGTCATAGGATGCTTTAAAAGTTCAAATCTGCAGATGAGATTTACAGACTTATTTAGACAGGCAGCAGTGCAGATGGCAAAGTACTGGCATTATTTGATGGAGAGGGATGAATTTGGGTTCGGCATCAGATTTGGATTTAGCCACGAAACAAACCAACATACTTATTTACTTTGTGGTGGGTTTTTTTTAACATTGAGGTTGGGTAATAGTAACAAATCTTGATTGGTTCTAGATAGTCTCATCTGGGGGTAACTCTAGGCAGTTCAAGGGACTAAAATTGTATGTTTTTATTTATTGGGGTGTATGTGAAAATATAAGCATTTCTCAGAATCTGTTGAGTAGGAACATTTATGCATATCTGTATGTAGATAGTGATGTACGTATATGTCAAAGGGGCATATGCTGCTGATTTGTATTAACTTTGGGGAAATAAAGATATGGGCTTCTTTTTCAATGAACATTTTTTTACATATATGCTAAAGGGAGTTGATTATTCTTAGAAATCCCTTCTGTATTGTACACATGACCAAACCTTTATTTCCCTTTCTAGCCACAATAAAGCCACAATTTAAAACATCTGATCTGAAGAAGTGAAGAGGTGTGTGCATATCTGTATATATTTCTGCAGCTTAATATCACAGCTCTGATTGTTTCTCCAACCAAGCCTTAATGATTAACGGACCATGTTTTTCCCCCCAAAGCCTTCATACTGAAAAGTTTCTCTTGAAAAATCAGCCACACGTTCCAAGAACAACTGTAAATGTCTGACCCTGCTTGTCCTATTGCGACACTGAGCTCCATGGCAGCTCATTTAAGTCCTGTGATATTTAATGCACTCAGAATTTCCAATTTGTCAGCATTTTTCAAGCTTTTGTTTCCTCTTGCCGCAACTTCGCACATGCAGGCAAGGAAGCATTACTTTAATCAAACCAATCAAATTCCTGGCTGCCTGGTGGTATACTGCAGCCCACTGAGTGCTTAATAAACTGTGTCTGTGGCTCGCTGGCAGTAAATATTTAATCCATCTTTTCCTTTCCAACATGTTATTTTGTAAACATATTCAAGGATTCACAACCGAAGTCGAATTTTCCTGCAAAGCAAATGCTTGAGGGTTTCCCTTGGTGAATTCTATTTTGAATTGGCCTGGTTCCTACAGCATGCACTAGAAGTGTAGATGGGCAATTAATTCCTCGCCAGGGTCAGCAGTGATCGGAGTCTGTCACAATGACAACCCTTTTCTCACCCCCAAGCCAAAGGGGGCTGCAAAGTGGCACTTGGCAACAGCAAGCAGCAGGGCACATAACACCACTTCCTGTCACTGGCTGGGAGCCTGATGGTAGAAATTAACTGCAGGTCTGGCTAAATATGGAGTGAATGAGTGTGGAGAGGGGCAGCTATTTATAAAAACAGGACAGGAAGAAGGGAAGGAGCCTCTGAAGACAGATGAAATGAATGAACAAGGGAGATCTACCAATTTTAGGGCAGGTTTTTATGTGCCATCAAATTTAATGTAGAAACAACTGCCTAACAATGCAGATTGATAGGTGATGTGAGAAAGTGAGATAAAGGAAAGTTGTTACTAGTTGCAGTCTAATCTAATGTAAGTGTACCTAACAGAGGGATGACTGCATTTCATATACAGCTGGAGCATGCTGCTTGAGGCTGCTCAGTTGGGTCTTCCTTTCAATGGGAGCAGTGGGAAACAAATGAGGAGGCTTCCTTCTAATATTGGCTGAGCGTTCTATAGCCACCTTGGCCCTCTATCTTGTTCTTCTCTAAGAAGCCAGAATTGTAATCAGATTTATGATCTTAGATCATTAGGAGGGCAGAAAACCAGTGGTGGGATTCAGCCAGTTCGCACCTAGTTGGGAGAACTAGTTTTTAACTTCCTAAGCAGTTTGGAGAATCGGTTGTTGGAAGAAATCTCATTTTGGTTTTTTTCCCACTTTACAGGGCTAATCCTGTAAGGAAGGCAGGAAGGAAACATTCTGGTGTTGCTTCTAGACTAATCTTTATTGCTCTGCTTAAAGAAACTGCCTCTCCAGTTAACCCTTATTACATTGTAACAGTTAAGATGAAGCGCCCACACAGTCACATGACCGAGCCATGCCTACCCAGCTGGTCATTATGGCAGAGAACCCGTTGTTAAATTATTTGAATCCCACTACTGGCGAAACACCTCCCCCCCAAAGCAGATATCCCAATGTGTATATAATGCCAAAACAATCAAGGGGTTATGCATTGGTTCATTGAACCACACAGCAGTGATTTAGCACACTTGTTCACACACAAAACCTACAATTTGAAAAAAAAATCTGCCTTATTTTTGTATAGGAATATCATTGCTATCATTAATAGCATATCAGCCAGTGGTGGGTTCCTATGGGTTTGGACCAATTTGGCCAGTTCCAGGCCTGCCATGCCCCCAAACTTGTTCTCCAGGTGGTGCCATAGGCACCGCCATCTTGTTTTTTGCTTCTGTGCATGTGCAGAACAATTTTTATTGCAGTGCACATCAAGCACGTGGCGCACTCATGAGAAAACCATCAGTAGTGACTGCCAGAACCCACCCCTGATGCCATCATACTGGGACCTTAGGAGATAATATATGAAATATAGTCACACAGAGTAACATTGTTCTTTTGTTGAATGGCCTTGTTCTGAGGTATAAGGAAATAAGTACAGGTAGTCCTCAACTAACAACAGTTTATTTAGGGATGGTTTGAAGTTACTGATGGCCATTGCAACAACCCCATAGTCACATGATCAAGATTCGGACACTTAACAATTGGTTCCTGTTTATGACGATTGCAGAGTCCCAAGGGTCCCAAGGTTTTGCAACCTTCTGATGAGCAATGGGGAAAGTCAATGGGGAAGCCAGATACACTTAACAACCATGTTATTAATTTAACAACTGAAGTGATTCACTTAACAACTGTGGCAAGAAAGGTCATAAAGTGGGGCAAAACTCACTTAATAAATCTGCCACTTAGCAACATAAATTTTAGGCTCAATTTTGGTTGTAAATCACGGACTACTTTTATTCTGAAAAAAAAAAATCTTCAGGAAAATCCATAATACTCAACCCCAGAGTCAGAAATCCACTATTCCTGTTTAATAATTTTTGCCTGGTATGAAATTACTGTTCATAATGCAAAACAAACGGTCCTGTTTTTAACTGTCAAATATGTGGAGAATATTAAGAGGAAATTACTATTAATAAATGGCTTTTTCCCTAGCCACATTTTTATTGCAGCAGACACTTCCTTCAAACTTCTTGTTAAAACTTTGATCAGTATTTAATGGGGAGCAATTATCTCTTCATTTTAAAATCTATAAATCATATTCTACATTAACAGGAGGTACCTACAGTGAAATACACACCACCATACACACAGACACTCCCCAACCTTGATAAAGGCCTAATAAACATTTGTTCTGTCGGCTGAGCAGAAATGCATTCCATGTTTGGAGTTCATGAAAACAAAGAATATAACAGTACATCAGGGCATAATATATGTGGGGCTGAACAACCTCATAAAAGATAAGGAACCCAAAGGCTTCTTCTGAAAAACCTCTCACCTCACTGGGTCTCTGGAACAAATTAAAAGAACAGCCAACCCGACTCTGAAAAACTTCAGGGATACAGTTTCTCTCAAGGAAGTCAGAAAACACACACCATATTCGTTTGCCTCTCACCCTTTCATAATTATAAAGTGTACTTTCAACTTAACAGCAGCACCAGGCCTGTCGTGTAATTGGGTTTTTTTGCATTTGGTGGAACAGCTTGTAGCTTCCTCAGCCCTATTGTCTGGCAGTGTTCAGCTGCAGACCTGGGACTAGCAATGCTCATTACCAAATCTCTCCTAGATTTTACGGGTGGTTTAAGAGCAGCCGATTAGGCCTCAAATCATAGGTTCTGCACTGAAAACTCTGGAAAGATTTCCGAGAGACCCAGCACTGCTGACTTCTTGAGTCCAAGGCCATTGATGAAGTAACGACTTAACTATTTGCATTTCTTTTCCAAGTTTACCTTTGGGATGAGAATTGTGCTCATCGTTTCCACTTACTAAGGTCTATTATAATCGGGCTCTCTGTCTCATCTTGTATGTAAAACTCACAGCTCAAAGGAATGCTCTTAGTAGCAAGAACTGAAGTAATGGGGTGGATGACAAAGGGTGAATGTCCAAGCTCATCCTTGAGTTCTAGCCTTGTTGATTGATAACTGGGTCCCAAAAGGGAAGTACAAAGAAATCATCAGTCCTTATTCTGGGGATTCCTGTCACTCACTGTCAACTCAATCTCTCTCTCAAAGTTCCTGCATGCTATTGAAAGCAAGCCTGGGACTATTTCCCTTGAGGTATATCATAACTAGTAATGTTCAAACAAGCCCTTTTTTCCTCTCTGTTACAATTTTCAGCATAAGTTACTAGAAATGTTCGGCCTGATTGATCAAAGTGACAGGCTTTTAAAATGTGATTGTATGAATAACTTCGATAACTGGCATAAACTGAACTCCTTTTATCCCATTAAATGGGTAAAATATTCTTTTTAAAAGCCTGTTCAATATCCTTAGGCTAAATAAGGACTGAAGGAAGTGAAAGTGTTATATTCAGCATGTTCATAATTCAGACAAGAGTGATGTATGGCTTTGAATTCCTTACAAACTTCATTTCCTTACAAACTTCTTTCTGTTAAAAAGAAGTTTGTTTATTATCCCAAGCCAGACATTTCTTAAACTATCTAGAGAGAGGGAAAAACTATCAGAGCCAACATTTAATTGACATCTGAAACTGTACATGTTACATAGTTCATTTAATAGTTCTACTATTGCTACTTGTGCTCAGGATGAGGACTGAAATTATTATCTCCACAATTTCCTTAGGTTTTTACAGTATGGAGGGATTAAAACAGTATTAAAATAAAGGCAGGCAGGCAGGCAGGCAGGAAGGAAGGAAGGAAGGAAAGATTCTAACAATGATGTAACTCACAAAGAATTATCAATAATGGCCAGAATTAAACACTGTTTCGGTGATATATTCAGTGTGCTTTTTAAATAATCAGGACATATAACTTTTCACTTTAACTGTTTTTGTTTCTCCTTACTGGTCAAAGACTGAACTAATTCAAAGATCTATGGATTCTTCCCTTGTTTAGTTGGGTTATAATTCTTAATGACTGTGCAAGAATTGCATGTAGAAGGAATAGGAAAGCTGACACGGTGGGCAGTGGTGGGATTCAATTTTTTTTACTACCTGTTCTGTGGGCACGGCTTTGTGGGCGTGGGAGGGAAGGATACTGCAAAATCACCATTCCCTTCCCACTCTCAAAATTCCTGCTATAGGTTCTCCAGAAGTTGTCCGAACTAGCTGAATACCATTTCTGATGGTAGGGACTTTCATATGTTTCTCATAGGACTTGGTTAACCCAACCAGCTTTATTCTAATTTCCTCCCAACATTCTTCTAATAAGGAGCAGATTATTCAGTTGTTTTATTCAACCACTCACACATCCAACACAGCATAATATTAGCTTTTACGGAACATTGGAAATTGCTGAAAATAAAATGAAAAAAATGTGACTAATATCCTTGAAGGAAGGTAGGATTGGAGGTGGCGGTGGGAAAACCATTCCTTTCCTGGGAGAGTTTTTTTTAATTCAAGTACATATAATGGCCTGAGTTAATTTTCTTTCTGGTCAACCTAAATTTTCAGCCTGTGACTAATGAATCTCTTCCCCAGCCAAAACATGAAAGGCTATTACAGATAGACGAATGAAATGATAAAGGTTTCGGGTGATAAGGATCTCCTACTGTACACAGTATTACATTCCCCTGAGTGAGACCATGTAAGAGCACTTTGTGTCATTTATCATCAAAGAAGAATTCTTGCAGCTTGGCTGCTTTGATCATGTGTACCCGTTTGCTGATGACATGCTGCAGTTTGCTAGCAAAGGCAAAGCGAGAGAGAGAGAGCATAATGCAAATGCTTTTCATATCAGGTCTAAGGATTATATATATTTTTCCCCTTCAAGTCTGACCTTTAGCAGCTCAAAATAAACATATAGACCGATGTTCTGTCAATGATATTAGGGGAAATTTAAATAGTGGTTTCTTAATACAGTGGCCCAGTGCTCAGTCATAATCACTTTCATTAAATACAGGCAAATTCCATGGGCTGGCTTTGGGGAACAATATTTGCTGTTGAGAGATGATATATGCTGGTCCTAGGTTAGCTCTGCTTCAAAAGCAATTGCCAGCTAGACATTCTTACTCTGAGTTTGACATAATAATGTGGCTAATTCTGGTGATTGCTAGACCACAGTGCAGGAGAATATTCTAGTTCTTGTATTCTTCTAAAAAGCTCGGTGCTCCGCAAATGCCCCCATAAAGGCAGTTCAAGCGCATTGGCTCAGTAGTGCCAAATGGCTATTGCTGCTACTTCAACACCCAGGTTGTATGTGTGTGTTTGTGTGTGTGCGTGCTCAACTATGCTCACAGCATTATCAACTCTCATGCTTCATAGCACAGCAGGACAGTTATTAGTGCTAATAGGAGAGAGTGGATTACAAACACACAGATTTCCTGGAAGAACCTCCTAAAAAGTGTTATTGATTTCAGGCTTTGTGGTCAGGTGCTAATATTTTTGCACTTTTCCACCACCTTATTATATAGATTTTTTTATTTTTGAATAAACCCAAACAGACAAAACACAACAAAAAAACCCACATCTTCCATTACAATTTGTAGAAAGTGTGTCGATTGGTTGCAAAAACTTCCATGCCTCCCTTCCACAGTCATCACCTACAATTCATATCAAATCATATATTTTAAATCAAATATATTTATATACATTACTATCATCATACCTCAACCTTCATTTGACTGTAATTGTTTTTACGTCCTTTTATATAAAATATTCCAGATTTAAAGCAAAACCACATAATTACATTCCGTAATCTATTTTCAATATCATCCAGTAACATTACATCTTTATAACATGTTCTAAATAAAAAATGGTTATATTTAATAACAGAGTTTTTACACCTCCTTTCGTGTCACCATTTGCAATTTATATAAAATTTCCTATCAAACCAATACATATATGTGCATTATTATCATTATTAATCATTTATTTAACTGTATCCATTATCACTTCATTTTATACATAATGCTCTAAATTTAACTAAATTTGACTTAATTTTTTATTATAAGCTTTCATTACATTAACTTGTGTCTTTCCAGTAATAGTGCAGTCTTATGTCTCTTGCCATTTGTGGCATTAGTATTCTGGTTATTTCCTTAGTACATTTTGTATGGACTTCTCTTCCCAACTTATTGCTTATTGCATATCTTGTATAAGCTCAAAACCCTCCATCTGCTTCTTCGATCAGCTTATCTTTGGTTATCACTAGTGCTTCTGACAAAATTTATCTCCTTAGTGCCATCAATTCATCTCTCTTTTCTTCTTCTATACTTTGAAATCTGGGGTAGAGTTCCAGTCCATCTAACTCCCCTTTCCATATTCCACTCTTTCCATTTCCAACCATGCTCAGTTCATTGTCAGTATCAACAATTTTCTTGTCTCTTTGTTTATTTTGTCCTTCAGTTTTTAGAACCCTGACCTCCACTTTCTTCATTTGATGAACATCCTCAATTTTTCCATCAAATTTTAATGTTCTACGATCTATGTTCTCCAATCTCTTCTCAATTTTCACTGTTACTTCTAATAATTTTTGAATTTCAAACATAATCTTTTGCAATGTTAAGGTTTCTTTTTCATGTTGCGCCATTCTTCCAACTTGTAAACACTGCCACTCTGGCATTCAAAACTTTTTATTAAATTTAAAGCAAGTTCATTTATAATCTTTCAAGACAAGACTTTGTTTTCACTCCACTCCAGCTGCCAATAAAGCTCCCGAAGAGCACCTGTATAAACAACCCATGATCTTCTCACTATCACTCTCTGTAAACAAGCTGAGGAACCTTGAAATGCAAAGTCAAATGATCAAAGAGAAAAAAGAAAAGACAATATTTCCAAGCCTTCCAAGCCTCCAGCCTCCAAGTGTTCCTTTCCCTCTGTTATTACAGTCCTCTTTGTATTCCTTTTATATCTTCTTTATATTCCAGGCTTAAAGAAAACAAAATTCTTAAATGGAGCAAAAAAACCAACCCACCCAAACCAGCATTATAAAAATAAGGAAAAATATTTTAATCCATAGGTATGAAAAAAAGAATATAAAAAGTAGTAGAAGAAAAACTAATCCGTTCAATTTAAAGAATAGGAAACATTTGCAAAAGTTCCATCTGTAAAAGAAAATAAAAAAGGATAACACATTGTCTAATGTAGTTTAATTTGCCACTTGTTCTCTTCTGTTTTCAAATTAGCTTTATTTATTTTTTTGGCTACTCTTTTTTATAATAATAAGATTTCCTCACCAGATGGACACACTTTCTCTTTCTATTTTCCTCCCAGAGCTGTCCCAACTTCAGCAGCTTCAATGGCTGTGCTTCTGTCACCGGCAAAAAGAGATTCTCCTGGATCAAGCAGGGACTTTGCGGTGTCCCTGATATCAGGGGGACGTACTCTTCCCTGTCACTGTCTCTTCGAGACGGTTTAGGTCCAAAAGGACCGCCCAGTGGCAAAGGAATCGACAGTGATTTTGGAGCTCCAAGATTGCCCCTCATGTCATTGTGACATCAGATTCTCCTACCCACTTTTCCACCACCTTATTGTTGCCATATCTTCCAGGTTTTCCTTTGGAAGATTGGAACATGGGATAAAATATCCATAAGCAATTTTCAACTAGCTGGTTAGCTAAAATCAACCACCTGGATGGACTTTCTTCTCTTTAATCTGTAATGATCCCTTGCTTTCTTATCAGTACCATATGACCACGTGCTTCTTACTGTTCTTTAAACTAAAGATTTATAGGCTTAGTTTCCCAGTGGTTTAGATATAACTCTCTTTTTCAACGTTCTTAGAGAAAATACTGAGCAAACATTAAAATATTATGTATTCTAATAGTAAGTACCCAGTATACAATTTTTCAGTTGGCAAGTATTACACTTCTAAAAGGTTTAAAACATACTTGAGTTTATACAGACAAATAAGCTCAGCAAAAACTGCTTTGCTGGTGGCATTGGTTCTGTTGAGTCTAGGAAATGGGATAAATGATCATTTATATTACTTTGAGGGGTGAAAGAACCTACTATTGTAATTATATATTTTTTCTTATTTATGTTGTTTGGAGCGTGTTGGATTTTATGGCATCTCACAGAGATATTTCCCATTTGCTAATGTTACTCTAGACTATTGTTTCTCAACCTTGGCAACTTGAAGATGTCCGGACTTCAACTCCCAGAATTCCCCAGCCAGCATTCGCTGGCTGGGGAATTCTGGCAGTTGAAGTCCAGACATCTTCAAGTTGCCAAGGTTGAGAAACACTGCTCTAGACAGTTTGTCCTTTGGTTATTGTACGGAGTTAATAGCATCTGACTTTAGTCTAGCAAGCTTTAGTCTAAGCAAAGTCTAGAAGTAGTTTGCCAAGTCTAGCATGCTTTTATTGTGTTGTATATAAAAAAGACGGAAATTATCTGAAGGTAAAACAGATCTCCTGCAAGCCTAACAAAAACAACAGCTGAAACGCTGGATGATGAGCAGCATGAAGCTCCAAGGCAGCTGAAAAGCATTATAAAAGACAGATGAAGATGTATCAAGTGGGACAAACACGAGCCACCCTGCAATGCTACTTTAATGTAGTATATATGAAGATATGCTAATTTTATTGTCTTCTATTACCATAGCAGCAAATATATAATCTTTCTGAGATAGTTGTCAAAAATGAATTCTTAATAGACAGTAGACAATTTGGCTTTAATTGAATAGAGGCAGTTCAATCTTTTTAAAGAAATGTATTGAGGTTGTCAAGACTGCATTTTTTCTTTATGTCTACATGTTTTTTTCCCCTTTATGTCTACAGAGAAAGAGAGAGAAGGAAAAAAAATACAAAAACAGTATCCTGTCAGCTGTCTTAAGAGCATATTAATGGCAGATAGTACAGAGCACAAGCTCTTACCTTTTATAATCCACCCATCTCTTCTGAAAAGATACAAAAGATCCCCCCCTTTTTTTTAAAAGGTAGGAGAATAGAAACAAGTGACACACAGTTGATTGCTTTGACTACTTATGAATCAAACACTAGGGAGGCTGGTTGATTGCAAGTTAAAGCTGTCTGCAATGGTTTAATCATTCCAAACTGTCTGGGAATAAATCCCATTACATTCAATGATTAACATAGCATCATTAGTGAACAAATCCTGAGGGCTAGGCAAGATTTTTTCCTTTATTGAAGCAACAGTAGGATGATGTATATTTAAATAGTTATATTTAACTATTAAAAAAAATTACAACAGCCAAACAAAAACACTCAACTAGTCACAACTGTTCTTACATATATATATATATATATATATATATATATATATATATATATATATATATATATATATATATATATATATATATACACACACACACACATATACATATATATATATATATACATACATACATACATACATACATACATACATACATACATACATATATATATATATATATATATATATATATATATATCCCAAGTATACCTAACCTGGTGAAAAAATCATTGACTTTGGAGCAAAGATTTTTCAGGAGTGTTAATTTTAGCTGCAGGAAACTGCGTACACACAACCCAATCTTCCAAGACATGTATCAACTTTCTGTTTGATAGCCCTGATGGATTTATTACAGCCAAACAACCTAGCCAACTTTCCATTTCAGAAAAACAAAAGACTAGTGCTTTTAAGAAGTATTGAAATAGGGAATCCAAGCTATACTTTAAATTTGGTGTTTCTACTGAAAACAACCTTGTGAATGAAATATGAATATGATGGTAGTAATTAAACAACTGACCAATGGAAAAGAATCGCATGGCAGAGCAATTTTTTTAGATTCTTCTCTTAACATTTTGCTTATTGTTTAAGTGTTGCCTAGATGTGCAAATTAGGTTTGCACATAAATGACTCAGAATAGTTAATTCATTACTAATTTCAAACAGATGAGCTAAACAGAGCTATTTATTGACTGCTTTTCTTTCATAATATATCGTTCCGTATATTTACATTTAATATTTGTAATGACATGCAAATATTGATCTATACTGTGGCTAAATTAGCAGATACTTAACTGCATCTACAACCTGACACTTGTGTAGCTTTCTATTTTCTACAGGCACACAAATTCTCTCATTTGTGTGTCTGTAGAAAATAGAAAGCTAAATAATTCTATTGTGTGAAGAAAAATGTCCTCAAGGGGCATCTGTGGTGTAGCTGGCTTCCCACATAAAATCTGTGCTTCGCACGCTGAAGTGGCTTTCATTGGAGGGGGGGGTATCACTCCCTCTATTATGATAGATAAATCAATACAAAATTAAGAATAAAAGTGCTTATCTTGTATGCAATCTTTCTCCTTCTGCCTCACTGTCAGACCCAAACCAGGATGTAAACTTATTTTCCTTTTAATTAATCAAGCTTTCATCTCAACTCCCCTAATCTGTAAGTGAAGCCCACTATCTACGTACATGCTTCAAACATGGAGAATTGGAAGGGACTAGAAGGGAGCTAAGCGCAATGGTGTCTGAAATAATGTAACAGCTCGCTGTGTTTGCTGGGTTCTGTTACACGGAGATGACTAAATGGAGCTTCGGTGATGAAATGATCCCACAATCAATTAGTATTACTTTTTGAAGCAACTGAACTGTGCTTTAAACTGACTGCACAAATTCCTCAATTAAACAGAGCAGCTATTATCCACATGCCATTTCCAGAGGGGGAACTATGTTGCAGCCAATGCAGTAAAGAATTTAAGCTAACAAATTTATCACAGCATAGGCTTTTGTGGACTACACAAAAAGTATCTTCAGACTCAAAATATTACAGTGTAGGCAAAAGGAACTAGGCTCCTCCAGCTAATTGGTATGCCTGCACGTCTTTATATATGTTTAATTTCCAAGAGCCACTTTTCAAGCTCTTTATTAAAATTGTTCAGGCTTTGAGACATCTATGGGGGCGGGAAAAGGGCTGAGAAGCCTTAAGTTAATTAACCAGTCACAACTCAGACATGCTTGATGAGATGGAGGGAAACATGAAAGGCCAAAAAGGATCTCTAGCCATCTGCTTAGTGGTAGAGCTTTGTGAACAGTAAGAGGGACTAAAGCTCATGTTGAAGAATAAGGGAGCTGCTAGCCCAAGTGAAAAAGTACAGCGGGAGAAGGGGGCCTCTAATTCTTTGGTCAATGGGGTCATTCTGTGCTCCCAATGTTAGCAAAATAAGCTTAGTAGAGCTGGGGTGGGAGAGTGCAGGGTGGGAATCCAAACAGCTCGTGACAAAAGAACATCCATCTCAAATTTTGTACCAAAAAAATAGTGAGTGTTGCTCATTAAAAATGACTTAATTGGAAATTGGAGGCAATGTGTCTGAAGGAGACCCTGAAGCAGGAACTGAAGCCCAGACAGTATGTCCCCTCCCTTCACCCCTTAATTTGCAATATTAAAGACCTGCAGATGGAGCTCAGCTGAAATGAATGCCACGCCACCCAAGAGAAGCTTTGGTGTTTTTTTTTTTTTTAATTAGGCAATGCAGGTGAACAGTCTGGATCAAGTTTTAAACAAGGGCTCCAGATGTTTGTTCAGTAAGCTTGGCAAAATGCATCTGTGTTTTCCCTATTATATAAGTTGCTAAAGAAAAAAAAACCCTGTGTAACAGCACATGGCAGAACTATTTTGCTTTAGACTCCCCATAAAAGAATAAGGAGCAGCCTACTTATTTATTCTGCAAAGTACCCCAATACAGGGAGGTATTTGTGGCTCCAGGAGCAGAAAATCTCACATGTGTCACACTCTGTGCCCTGCAGTAAAATTACAATAATAAAAAAATCAAATAAGCTAATGAGTTGCTTGTCCTTTCATAACACCCAATTTCTACTGCCTAAGGCCGTAGGATCTTGCTTTTTTTTAATCAATAGAACTGTCTGCTTGCTTGAAAAGGAAATTCACTTTTCTTTGTGGACATTAAGTCCTAAATTCGATGGTGCCTTTATAACTGATGTGTTAAAGAAGGAGGAACAACCAGGAATAAACTTTCTTTGAAATATAGTAGTCTACTGCTGAAAAATGCAGCTGTTGAATTCTTGAGGAATTTAGGAGACCTGTTTAGGAAGGCATGTGGCAATTTTATTGTGAACCAATGCTGCAAAACCATAGCCAACATCTGCAAATCTGAGGGGTAGGAGGAATTGGTTGCCCCCTGGATGAGTCCTAATCATTGGATTTCATGTTTTTTTTAAACAAAATCTAAACTTTAGTTCATGTAAAGGTCAAACTATGAGACTAAACAAAAGGTCACTCTTTCTGCCTCTTTTGTAAGTAGGACCTTTTCTTGCTTTTCATTGCTATTGGTCAATGAATGAGCATGGAAGGCAAAGACTGAGATTCACAGAAATGGGAAACAATTGTTCCTCAGCAGTTCAGTGGTTCGAATCCCTAGTATCACGTAACGGGGTGAGCTCCTGTTACTTGTCCCAGCTTCTGCCAACCTAGCAGTTTGAAAGCTTGTAAAAATGCAAGTAGAAAAATAGGAACCACCTTTGGTGGGAAGATAACAGTGTTTCATGCACCTTCAACGTTTAATCATGCTGGTCACATGACCACGGAGATGTCTTCAGACAGCGCTGGCTCTTTGGCTTTGAAACGGAGATGAGCACCATGCCTTAGAGTCAGAAACGACGAGCACATATGTGCGAGAGGAACCTTTACTTTTAGTAAAAATCATTTTTCCCAAAATCCAAACTTTTACTGTAACTAAATAGGTGTTGGCCTATCAGACATTATGACATCAGAGGTGGTATTCAGCAGGTTTTGACCAGTTCTGGAGAACCAGTAGCAGAAATTTTGAGTAGTTCAGAGAACTGGTAAATACCACCTCTGACTGGTCCCGCCCCCATGTAGTCTCTGCCTCCAGAGTCGCAGCTGATTGGGAGGAAATGGAAATTTTATAGTATCCTTCCCCTGCCACACCCACCAAGCCACACTCACCAAGCCATGCCAGAGGTGGGTTTTACCGGTTTGGACCAGTTCAGCCGAACTGGTAGTGGTATGCTGGCCTGGGTTGCTGGAACCAGCAGCGACCCAGGCTTGCCACACCTCTTGGTCACCGCTGCCATTGCTGGCATGGTTTTTTTTTGGCTGGAAAAGGGGGCAACCGGGGGGGGGGGGCGGAATTCCAACTTCAGCCTTCTGGTGTGGTACAAGGTTTTGGGTGAAGGTGGGAAGGAGGTTGAGCAGCAGGTTGAGGGGAGGGCACTGGCAGTGGCGAGAAAAAGGGCCAAACACCTCTGCTCTTCCTCAGCATGTGTTCAAAGGCCGTCGAGTGAAAAGGATGGCAGAAAAACAAAGCGGAGGGGAGGGGGCAAGGTTTTCCTTTATACACTGCCTCTAAAGTTAAAAAAATGAGGCAAGAGGGAAAAATAGGCAATCTGTCACGGCAAGACAAGCAGCTGCTGCTCTGCGAGGACATGCCCTGTTCGTTGCTTTTGCTTCCCCCCATTAAAGCCCGTGCCTCAGGAAAAAGAAGAGGGGAAAGTCTCGAGCCCTGCAGGCGCTGCGAGGGGAATGGCAAGCTCATGGGGGAGGGGGAAAGAAGAAGAGAGCGTGACCGTAATAAGAAGAGGGGAAAGAGGAAGGGGCAGTGGTGATGTTGCCGTTCAGGGCCACAATGTGGTCTCAAACTCCTTCCTGTTCCAGGGAAGTGAATGGCTCTGTCCTCTATCAGGCTTGCATGCATGCGTGAGTGCATGTGTGCGCGCGCACACACTCACACAAGAGAGTGGGGAGAAAGAGAGAGATAAGAAGCAGAGAGAGATGGAGAGAGAATGAGAGAGAATGAGAGAGAAAGAGAGAGGGAGAAAGATGAGAGAGAGAAAGAGCGGGGGGAGAAAGAGAGAGATGAGAAAGAGAGAGGGAGAGAGACCTGTTTAAGTGAGCCTTGTGGTCATTAAGTGAACCTTGTGGTCATTAAGCGAACACCGTGGTTGTTAAACAAGTCCATTTTCTCCAATGGGCATTTTTAACCAGAAACCAGAACAAATTGTTGGAAACATAGAAAACCTCAGTCACATGACTGTGTGGGATGTTGTATGGTTGTGTGTGTGTGTATGTGTGTGTATGGCTGTCAAAACACCAAAAACAGGTCCAATAGCCTTAAGGATTTAGAACTGCATGGAATCTGTATGGAAGAAAGAAGAAAGGAAGAAAGGAAGAAAGGAAGGAAGGAAGGAAGGAAGGAAGGAAGGAAGGAATGTCAAGTTGGCCACACCCACCCAGTCACATGACCAACCAGTCACATAGCCAACAAGTCACATGACCATGAGGCCATGCCCACCCAGTCACATGACCAACAAGCCACGCCCACCAAACAAGCCATGCCCACAGAACCAGTAGTAAAAAAATTTAAAACCCACCACTGTACGACATGTAGAGAATGAACACTGAATGTATTGATGGGATATCTCCTTCAACCTGCAGAAGTTCAGGGACCACATTTTATTGTTTTATGCATACATTTATGTACATTCAAATATTACATCCTGGAATTCAGAAATAGTTCTAAAAGTAGTTAAGGAAGTATCATTTTGGTCCTATTTAATAATGGTTGAAGAGCAATCATCACATTACTGAAATCCAAAACCAATTCCACTGACTGATAGTAAGACAAGATAGCACCTTTATTGCATCTTAAAAATTCTACATTTCCATTCAGAAACGTAATTTCTGAGTCCAAAACTGGTTGGGAGCTCTCATTGAAACTGAAGGATGATGACACCCATAAAGCTGTTTTGAGAATAGATATCCACTTATTTAGCCTTCATGTATAGCATACTTTAAATAAAGATACCTATCTTTCATATACATGGATGGTGCAGTGGTTCAATGGCTGGTTGGCTGCAAAACCAGTAGCTCAGGTTCAAGCGCCATACAATGGCGTGAACTCCTGTCCTTGCCTCAACTCCTGCCAACCTAACAGTTCAAAAGCATGCAAATGCTAGTAGATAAATAGGTACCACTTTGGTGGGAAGGTACCAGCGCTCTGTGATGTCATGCTGGCCACATGACCGCAGAAATGTCTTTGGACAGCACTGACTCAATGGCCTTGAAACAGAGATGAGTACCATCCCTTATAGTCTGCAGGGGTTAGGGCTAGGGTTAGGGCTAGGGGAATAAAATCCATAAGAACTCCTCTACTTTTTACCCTTCATGTATAAAAAAAAGATTGCTTTTGCTGGAGAACCTGCTGATTTTCTTTGAAATGGGTAAGGAAAGCAGTTTACGACCACTAGCTGCAAAAAACAAACAAACAAAAAACCCAACTTTGAAACATCTTAAATATACAGTATATTTCCCACATTTCTTTTTTGCTTGTTTGTTTTATTTAGTAATGTGAAACAAGAAGGTAATATAACGTTCATGGACAGTTTTTTCTCTGTGGCTTAATCTAATGCAAGAAAAAGTAAGAAACTTTATTTTGTCACCTTGGGGTTTAAAATCCATTTGTGCAACTAACTACAAGGACTCAAACCTTTTCAACAGTGAATTGTATTTCTGAATAGATATGGTTCTGATATGAACACTCAACATACTGAAAGATCATAACTGAATGGTAGCTCACTTGAGTCACATATAGAATAGAGAGATTTTGCCCATTATCTTTGTTCCAACCATCAATCGTTCATCCAGAAGGATGCATGGAGTGTGGAAATGTAGCACTCAGAATCTGCTTTTTTTAAAAAAAAAAGATTTAAGCATAGGTAAACTGTAGACAATAATGAAGACTCCTAGGCATCCAAAGTATTCAGTCACCACACAAAGACATAACGTGTTCTGTATTGCAAAGTTGAAGGCATTATTTCAGAATATTCAAAACTGTCCTTCTCTGATTAATTCTACAATGAGAACAAGTATAGAGGATATGTATAGGGCATTCAATCATGATTTCATCATACCTTACAATTTACACTCATCCAGTTTACCTAAAAGAGATACAACAGAAAATGGACATTTTTGTTGTAGCCTGCCAATGGCCAGCAATGAAGAGGCTGGGGAAGAACATGGGCCAGTCCTGGAGTCTGGTGAAGGCTCTGATGAGGGCTCTGTGTCAGAGGCAGAGCGGGGGGACAGAGCTGTATGCCAGTTACCAGTTGCCTTCAGAGTCAGACATCAGTGAGGCAGACGAACAGCTGGAGCCTGTTCCTACTGTGTGCATGCATAGAATTGCCAGACAAAGGGAACAGCTAAAAAACAGGAGGCGGCGGGAGTAAGGCCACAGGTGAACAATGAATGGCCCCTTCCAGAGGAACTAAAAGAGGAGAGAAAGGGGAGTGAAGTTTGCAGGAGACAATTAGTTTGCTTAATTGATTTGTGACTCTCTCTCCGAGGAAACTTGCCAAGTTTTGCAGATATTGGCCTGTCAGCTCTTCAAGCCAGATAAGGTCTGTGACTGTAAATCCTCTCTTGAAAGACTTTGCTGGATGTGAATGAGCAGAATTCACAGTAAATTAATAAAAGAGTTTTTTGTCGGAACAAGGAGTTTGCTTTATGCTCTTGGGAAGCCTAGGTCAAAACAGTTTTCTTTAATTTCTCATTTCATAAAGTTCTGCATTTTAATTATATCTTCATTAGTTCCTACCTTAATTATGTGTTATATTTATATTTCACTATTCTGCATGATCATATTTGCCATAGCTAACAAGAAAGAGGATTAAATATAGCACACAATAATCCTATGAAATATAAATAGGCCAGAATATACGTAGTTTCTTGAAAGCCTTTACCTCAAATCTCTATAAATGTGCTCCAAAAATTCTGACTTTATCAAAAGATCATTTCACTTTCCTAATGTATAAAAACCCTTGATGGATAAGCATTTCTTTTCTATAAAGACTGACCTGTAAAAGTAAAGTTTGAAAAAGTCTCTGTATCCATTGTAGAGATGACAATGAATGTTTTTGTTTGTCAGCAGGCTCTCATCATGAAGAAAAATACCATTATTTCAGTAATGTATTATTCTGCCTTGGTGGTTACACTGTGTGCTGAATAATAGCTACATGAAGACCATCCTAAATTTTGGAGTTGTCAACATAGTGGTGAGAGGCAGTTTTATTTCTCTTTATTTAGGATCCATGTGCATCCCAAGTCTAGAGAGATGGATATAAATTAATGAAAAAGGAGTCCCTGCAAATTTTACTCCATTAGCCATTGCTGATTATAAGGGGATTATAGGCTTATCTCCGTTCCAAGGCTATTGAGCCAGGGTTGTCTGAAGACATTTCCATGGTCATGTGGCCAGCATGATGTCACAAAGCATTGTTACCTTCCCACCAAAGTATTTGCATACTTTCAAACTACTAGGTTGGCAGGAGCTGTGGTGCTCAGGTCTTGAACCTGAGCTGTGGGCTTTCCAGCCGATAAGCCCAACATCTTAACTGCTAATGAATTAATGCACCATACAATTTAAATACAAATGAAGCTGTTATTGTAAATAATTTGCCATGCTGAGAAAGTGATAATAAAATTGTTTCAGTTCAGATCGCTTTCCACTTTAAGATTCTGGTTCCCTCTTAAAGTCCTGCATTAAATAGTTTTGCTGGTGGATGCTCAAATGGCATATGCTTTCAGCAACTTTGGCTGAAGTGCTGGTTTCTATATTTCTTTGAGAAATTATCCATGCTATAACATCCAGACAAGATTACTGTAATGATTTCTATGATGGGCTAAACTTGAAAAGCACCCAGAAATTACACCTGCTCCACTACATGATAATTAGGACAGAATGTTTGACAGATTATTCCCCTGTACTGCCTACCAATCTGTTTCTGGTCTCATTTTCTCATGTTAATTATGACATCGAAAGCTAGGGGGGAAAACTTTAAGGACAGATAGGGAAAGAAGATTTTCTCCTACTTGTGTATCAAGCTAGGATTTCACAAGAAAGAAATGACTAGAAAAAGGTCTTTCGAAATATTAGTGTCCAAAGTCATCTTTGCTTTGAGGAATGGTTATGCCTAGAAGTTCTCAGGAAGGCCTCAAAGCAGCTGCACTGAATCTTTGAACAGATGTTTTACAACATCAAGGAGCAGATTCAGAAAGATATTTTGCTCACAAGTGAATCACTTCATTGGATGCTTTGCACAGGCCAATTACTTTCAAAGGCATTGCCCTGGAAAAATCAATGTTCTTGATTAGTAAGTTCCAGTCAGAATGAAAAGTATCATATGAGGGCAGGCTCATTCTAAGAAACTGATGCAATTTGGGGGGGTTGGGCATGAGGGAATGTATTACACAACCATATACACATTGAATCCAAACTATATGTTGCAGGTATTAATCTGTCAAACATTGTATAGCAAGTCACCTTCTTTACCATCGATAGGTCTGCAAAAAGTGTAGCACAAAAATCTATTCTGTGTCTGAAAGTCTAATGAAGGCAAAGGAAGGGGGTGGGGGAGGGAATGACATTAATCAATATGATGGAAAAGTCAAGCAATGAGCAGCATTATTTCAGCTAACCCTGAAAAAGAGAATATAAAAGTGCCTTGAAGGCACTAAAGTGAAATATACCCCAAACAGTAGTGGTTTTATGGTTTAGCAATATTCACTTTGATTTTTTTTTGCTTGTCAGTTGATTTATACAACCAGATTTATAGCAGGATCAAATCCATTGAGGATGCTGTGGGAGAAGCATCCTTTATCTGTTTACTGTCCAAGGAACAGTTCTTCTTGATAAATAGATGAAAAGAACTTCACTCTTTCCTTTTCCTACTTCTGTCTACAATTTCCTTATCAATTCCTTATCTGTATTTTTGAAGCAACAATACCAGGAGCTACTCATAGTTTTTAAAAGGAATATATACTAAATGCATGCATATTAGGTTTACAATAAATGTAGTTTGGGAGAAGTCACCCCCCAATTATGAACATGAATTAATGTCATTATTAATGCACTTTTGAAGTTGAGCCTCATATTGTTTCAAGGCATTGCTGGGTTTTGTTACAGAAGTACCAATGACACAAAAGAAAAGAGAGAAAGATACTTTGGATTCCATTCCTGAATTCAGGCCAGGCCTCCAGTGACTTGGCATTATCATATCTTTATACTCAGAAGATTTTATGCGCCAACTAAGTACAGAGAAACTATTCCAGATGGTGGAGTCTCTATGTTTGGATAATCACACACCCAACCCCTGTATGAAAATAATAGGAAGCCATTCAAGAATGTAAGTGACAGCTTGGTTAATACTAAGCCAAACAGGCCAAAAAAAGGGGTTAAAGCAACTTAGATGAGATGGGTGAGGCTATGCCATGTTATTATTAAGAAGATAATAATAAAAAGGATTTCCTCCTGATTTATTTCATAACTATTTGTGTCTTATTTCCTTTCCATACAAAACTGTCCTCCCATAGGTTGATGCTAGACTCTGCAATACTCCTCTGTTATAAGATTACATCTGTTTTGTCAGCACAGGAGCTAACTTTATATGCACATCTTCAGAACTGTGTAAACAAGATGAACATTGGAAAAATATATATCTGAGAACAAGCTGGCAAGTGAAAAAAGCAAAAACATCTGAGTCAAGCTGTGAAGAAAGAGCACAAAGCAGTTGCCGATATTATTACACAAACAGAATACTGAAATGTTATCTACAGTTGTTTGCAGAGATGGTGAAAATCTTGCACTCAGCCTTCGAAACAAAGTGAGTATGTCTTGTTACATATTCAACTTCCCACATGGATAAGACAGTCAGGATTTAAAATGAGCTTCTGGTTTTTAAAAATCAGGATAGGTGGACTGGGAATAAAACCTATTTTGGAAGTACTTATTCTCAACAATTGATCAAGTTTAGGGCAATCTGTGAGTGCCCTTTGATCCTGTACTGCACTACTACAGGAATGCCAGGGGAGCAGCAGAGCAAGGATCACCCCATTTACATTTTAAAGGGCCAGCTTTGAGCATTGCTGAGACAGGCAAAAGGAGTAATAATGATCTACTTCTCCATTAGATGTCATGAGTACTGGTTTCTAAGCTCAATTCAAATTATGGGTTTTAACCTTTATGCTTTGCAAGACTTACAGCCCAGTTACCTGCGGGTTAAGAGCTATTTCCTGCTACGAGCTTGCTTAGATGATTTGATTTGCCCACTAGACTTTCTAAAGAGATATACTGAAGCAGCCTTTTTTAAATACCTCTCCTAAATTCTGATACGTGTTATCCTTGGAGCAGCAGCTAATCCTTACTGTCTCTACTTTCCCAAAGTGCAGCGTTTGAATGAAGTCTTTTACTTCTTACCTGATAAATTTGGGAAGTCAGGAAAAGGGAACCAATGATTGCAGAACTGTAATTGTGAGTGTCCCTTACTATTTGCCCTGCTGATGGATCTCCAGGGAGCCATTCTTTGGTAAAGTAGGAATATCTTAAGCTTTTGAAAAAGAGCAGACTGTAAATCCTGTAATCCTTAGAAATGGAGCTACTGTGCCATGATTCCATAAGATAGGTTTAGCCAAGTCATACCCTCAATTTGCATCTCTGAAATACGGGGTAGTAACAAATGGACATGTTTGGTATGGATTTTCAGTAGAAAACAAATGTGAAATATGAAAATGTAACATAGACATGATATTTTATTAATAAATCCCTACCATGAGGATTTCAGACAATTTTACCTCAGGGTTATTAAGATGAAACGTTTCTCATGAACAAGGAGCACTTTATTGCTCATCTTGGGCCTCATCGTGAGTTTCAGGAAAACTAAATTTGCTCACACACTGTACACAAGAAACAACAAATCTCTTAACTATGGTAACCATGGGAACAGAGTTTTGCACATGCTGGCACAGAGTGACGTGTTGAACTCAGTGTCCTGGTATTAAATATCTTCCTCTTTAATTTAATGAAGTCGCATTAAGGATTTACTGATTTATTTTGTAATATTTACTTGACATTTGTACTACTGTAAAATACACTGCAAAAAATAGTCTTACATCTGAGTAACACAAATTACTTTTTGTTCTGGGAGATACACTTCCAGGAACTTACAAACATCCCCAGAATTCTCAGCATGCTTTATGAAAGGTGTGTGTGTGTGTGTGGGGGGAGAATGCAAAGCTTCAATAGAGGTAAGGGCCCCTTTTGAGAATTGACTACTTATTCTGCAGATAGCCACAGTGGGTCACAGTGATTTACTGGTTAGAGTGCAGTACTACAACTACTTCTGCTGCTTGCTGGCTGCCTGCAATTTGGCAGTTCAAATCCGACCAGGCTCAAGATTGACTCAGCCTTCCATCCCTCCGAGATGGGTAAAATGAGGACCTAGATTGTTGGGGGCAATATGCTGACTCTGTAAACCGCTTAGAGAGGGCTATAAAGCACTATGAAGTGGTACATAAGTCTAAGTGCTATTGCAATTGCTATATAACAGATGACCATCTAACCACTGAACTCTGCTTTCTACTGACATTGGGTAATAACTCTTTCCATTGGCTGCATCATAGAGGCATGGAGCAAAAACATCTTCCAAGGCTCTGCTGAAAGAAAAGCTGCTGCAGCTTTCCCTATCCACAAATGTTCCCATTCCAATTGTGAATAACAGAGTTAGAAGGAATCTTGGAGGTCTTCTAGTCCAACCCTATCCACAAGCAGGAGACCCTATACAATTTCCAACAGATGGCTGTCCAGTCTCTTCTTAAAAACCTCCAGTGATGAAGCACCCACAACCTCTGAAGGCAAACTGTTCCACTGGTTAATTGTTCTGTCATAGTCAAGTTGTTCCACCGGTTAATTGTTCTAACTGCAATTTCTCCTTAGTTCTAGGTTGCTTCTCTCCTGGACTAGTTTCCATCCATTGCCTCTTATCTTGCCTTCAGGTGCTTTGGAGAATAGGTTGACCCCCCTTCTTCTGTATGGCAGCCCCTTAAGAAGTAAAGTGACATATGTCTATGTCACTTTAAGAGTGAAGAATGCATTTGCTTCTTCTCTTCTTTTCTCCTTCCCCCAACTCCCCGATTTTTTCAGATTATAATAAGGAGTGTCTGGGAGCCTCTTCAACTGAATTGCTGAATAAAATACTTCAAATAAATATTACCAATAGTAGAGATTAGTGGTGTGTACCAAGGACCTGTGGGTAGCCAGAAGAACTGAGGCGGAGACGGGAATAAAGGCTAACAAATTTTATTCCCTGACAAGTACAGGCTAACGTTCAGAACCGGCTTTAGACAGGAACGCGCGCTGCTCGTTTGGACAGCTCCCTATTTATACAGGAGCTGTCAAACGATCAGCCAATCAGGTGTCGAGCGCTTCCCGCTTAAACTCTTTATTTTAACGCATGCTCAGAACATGACACTCCTCCCCCCTAAGTTCGCGCAAGCGTAGTCTTGTAAATATGCTGGACGCCGCCTGATTCGGCCGGACGCCCTAGGCCCTTCTGCACCGCTTGGAGGCTCTGGTTGCTCGACCGAGGACTCTGCGTCTGAGGATGGTGATCGCTCGGGCCGTCAAAGAGCAAAGGATGGTGCTGGCCCACCAAGTAAGTCGCCGCTTCGGTTTGGGGCACTGGCTGCTTGTTCTCTTGCGGCCTCCTCGTTTCAGGGCCCCGCGCCGCCCGTCGGAGTTGTCAAAGCTGGTCGGTCGCCTGATGGCTGCTGGCCGGTTGGTGGTTGGCGTCTGCTCCGCAACTGGTCGCAGTGGCGTTTCCAAACTCTGCCGTCGTGGAGCCTGACCCTGTAGGAGCAGGGCCCAGTCTGGTCAGTCACTATGCCCGGTAGCCACAAGGGATGCCCTCCATAATTCCGGGCATACACTGCCTCCCCCTGGACGAAGGATCGGGACCCGCTCTGGGAATCCAAAGGAGTTGGGGTGGCATAGGCAGGGTGCAACCGGTCAAGGGTTGTTCGCAACCGGCGTCCCATGAGGAGCTTGGCTGGCCTCGTATTGGAGTCGGGCGAAGGAGTGGAGTGATGGGCCAGCAGGAAGGCGTCAATGCGTTCTTGCCAGGGGAGGTGGTCCATTTTGGAGAGAGCTTCTTTGACGGACCGCACGGCACGCTCCGCCAAGCCATTGCTGGAGGGGTGAAAAGGGGAGGTGAGGGCATGTCGGATGCCTTGGGAAGCCAGAAATGCCTCAAACTTGGCAGCCGTCAGTTGTGGTCCGTTATCGGACACCAACACATCGGGTAGGCCGTGGGTGGCAAAAAGGTGGCGCAGGGTCGCGATGAGCGCGTCTGCCGTGGTGGAGGACATGTGGACGACCTCGACCCATTTCGAGAAGGCGTCCACAGCAATGAATAGCATGCGGCCCTGAATGGGGCCCGTGAAGTCAACGTGGACTCGGGACCAGGGAGTGGAAGGTGGTTCCCACGTCCGAGGCTCGGCTTTTGGAGGCAAGGCTTGGGCGGCCTGGCATTGCGGGCACCCGGCGACATGGTCAGCTATGTCCTGGTCTAACTTAGGCCACCAAACGTAGCTCCTGCCTAGGGCTTTCATCCTGACGATTCCCGGGTGTGCGCTATGCAGCTGCCTCAAGACGGTAGTCCTCAGTGAGGCCGGCACAACCACTCTATGGCCCCACAGTAAACAGCCGCGCTGAACGGACAGCTCCGCCAGGCGTGATTTGAAGGGAAGGAAGGTGGGGTCTACGGGGTCCTTTGGCCACCCTCGCCTAACCCAGTCTAGTACCCGGGATATTACCTGATCCCTTGCGGACAACCGGGCGATGTCGGTGGCAGAGATTGGAAGGTGGAGGTCGTCAATAAGGAACACAGGTGCCACAGCAGCAGGGTGTTCCGAAGCTTCCGGCAGGGGGCAACGGCTGAGTGCGTCGGCATGAGCGATCTGCTTCCCCGGCCGGTGGTGCAACTTGTAGTCATAGGACGCGAGGAACACAAACCAACGAGTCATGCGCGGAGATAGGACCTGCGGGGCAGGGCGATCTCCGGCCAGCAACCCGAGTAGGGGCTTGTGATCGGTGACAATTTGGAATGGGCGGCCGTACAAATAGTGATGGAAACGGCGCACCCCGGCCACAATGGCAAGAGCCTCTTTGTCAATTTGCGCGTAGTTGCGTTCAGAGGCAGAGAGCGATATGCGACTGGCACCTCTGCCCCACTGGGTAGCTGGTGGCAGAGAACGGCGCCCACCCCATAGGGGGAAGCGTCACAAGCGAGCACGAGAGGCAAGTGTTCGCTGTATTGAACGAGGTCATCTTTGGAGATGAGTAGGTGCTTGACAGCTAGGAAAGCAGAGGCCTCTCAGCGGCCCCAAACCCAGGGTGCGCCTGAGTCCAGGAGGCGATGAAGTGGCTCAGCTACAGATGCCTTGTGGGGAAGGAATACAGCGTAGAAATTGAGTAGGCCTAAAAAGGCCTGTAATTCAGCTCTGTTAGTGGGAGCAGGGGCCTCCACAATGGCTTTGGTTTTGGCAGCCGTGGGGTGGATGCCACTGCCATCGATAAGGAACCCAAGGAACTCTATCTGGGATACCGCAACTTAGCACTTATCACGTTTGACCTTAAGCCCCACCTGTTGGAACTTCTGGAGAACCAAACGCAGGCGGGTCATGAGTTCGTCCATGGAGGTGGCTGAGACGAGGACGTCGTCAAAATAGGGGACGACGCCTCGGAGTCCTTGGAGCAGGCGCTCCATCAAGCTCTGAAACAGGCCTGGGGCAATGCTAACCCCAAACTGCAATCTGTGGCAACGGAAAGCGCCCCGGTGTGTGATGATTGTCTGTGCTTCAGCTGCTTCATCGTCCACCACCAGCTGTTGATAAGCTTGGGCGAGGTCGAGCTTCGCGAAAACAGTCCCCTCGCCCAAGGTGTGTAGTAAGTGCTGAACCACTGGCACCGGGTACGCGTTGGATGGCAAGGCACGGTTGATAGAGCAGCGGTAGTCAGCGCAAATCCTCACGCTGCCATCTGGTTTGATGGGTAACACAATGGGTGTTTCCCATCGTGCATGGTCCACTGGTTCCAGGACGCCTTGAACCACAAGCCTGTCCAACTCGGCGTCCACCTTTGGTTTGAGCGCGATGGGTACTCGGCGAGGCTTCATTCGCACCGGCTGTACTGACGGGTCGAGGTTGAAAGACACGGGTGTGCCAGTGTATTTGCCTAGCGAGCCATCAAACACCGTAGGGAATTCGTTGACCAGGCAATCAAGGGCTGACGTGCTGAGGTGGTGAATGCCGCTGATCTGCAGGCCCAGGGACTGGAACCAGTCGAGGCCGAGAAGGCTGGGCAGCCGCCCTTCTACTATGATGAGGGGTAACCGGCCGTCGAACCCCTTGAACTGCACTCTGACCTTGCGGGTGCCAATTACTGGAATCAGGTTGCCCTGATAGTCTCGTAACGTAAGATTACAGTCTTGTAGTTGGCGTTTTGACAGCTGCGGCAAAAGGCGCTTAATTGTGCTCCAGGAAACGATGGAGGTTGCGGACCCGATGTCTAACTCCATCTCGCAGGGCTTTCCTTCCACAGTAACAGTTAGCTGGATCTTTTTCTGGAGATGGTGACAGGAAAGTCCCTGGTTAGGATTGCGGAGGATGGCATGGCAGTCCATCCTGGCCTTCTTGGATCCTTCCGTTCGGTTCCGAGGTTGCCGGGACCGGTCGGCTTGGAATTCAAAGGAGGACATGGGTTGCGAGGCTCGGCACACCCGAGTGATGTGGCCCTTTCTGCCACACCGCTGGCAGAGGGCTTGCCTAAATCTGCACTCAGCTCTCTCGTGGTTGCCTCCGCACCCACTACATGCAGATTTAGGGTCGCCCTTCCGCCGAGGAAAGCTCTTTTTGTTCGCCTCGTGAAGGCTGTTAATGTCCTCCTCCTGGTTCTCAAGATCGGACTCATCGCTTTCAGACTCCAGTAGACCGGTAGCTGTGTTAAACGTATTGGCAGGCTGCGCTGCTGTGGTAGACCGGCTCTTCGCGATGGTAGCTAGGGATGCCGCAGCCATTTCGGAAGCCCGAACCTCATCGAAAGCGGTTTGAAATGAGAGATCGGCTTTGGTCAGCAGTCGCTTCTGCAGTTTGAGGTCCCTAAGGCCACATACGAGGCGGTCGAGGAGGGCTTCATCAAGGTCTTGAAACTCACAGTGGAGGGCGGCCGATCGTAGGGCAGCAACGTAGGCACTGACTGACTCCCCCTCAGCTTGGCTGCGCTGGTGGAAAGCGTGCCGGCGGGCTATCTTGGACGGAGACGGGGCATAATGGCTCGTCAGCTTTGCCATCAGTACGGGCCAAGGGACGGCCTTGATAGGTTCAGGAGCTGTGAGAGCTCTGGCGGTGTGGAAGACGTCTGTGCCGCAGACGGACAAGAAAAAGGCGCATTTTCGTTCGTCAGCTCGGTAAGGTCGTGTGCGACCAAAAAACATTCAAAACGAGCCGTGTAAGACTCCCATGTCTCTGAGCCATAGTTGAATGGCGTGAAGTTTAACGTGGCCATTCCTGTCAGGGACCCAGCGACGTCTCGTCGCAGTAGAAAGTAAGCGCGGTTCTAGTGACTCAGCGAGTGACTTCAGCAGCAAGTGACTTCAGCTTCTCGCACCTCAGTGTGGCGATCCCATCCTCGTCGCCAGTGGTGTGTACCAAGGACCTGTGGGTAGCCAGAAGAACTGAGGCGGAGACGGGAATAAAGGCTAACAAATTTTATTCCCTGACAAGTACAGGCTAACTTTCAGAACCGGCTTTAGACAGGAACGCGCGCTGCTCGTTTGGACAGCTCCCTATTTATACAGGAGCTGTCAAACGATCAGCCAATCAGGTGTCGAGCGCTTCCCGCTTAAACTCTTTATTTTAACCCATGCTCAGAACATGACAATTAGGTTACAACTTAACTATCATAAAGGGAGTAGTAAGTCATGCGTATTGATCTCCTGCTTCTTGTTTACAATCAAATTTATAACTGAAAGGACGTAAGGACTACGGTATATTTGCCAGTTTCTGAAATTTGTGGATATAGGGTGCCCTGAGCTACTATTATATACTAGTCTTAAAGAAAAAAAAACAGAGGTAGTTAAAAGGTAGAATTTGTAGTCTCAGCAGAATATCAAGGCCAATGAGAAGTTTCAATCATGCCTCCAAAGATAAACTGTGACAGAGCATTCATTCATTCATTTTTCCTTTTGTAGCATATATGTTTAGGTTTTAGGTTTAGGTTTAGGTTTTATTGGGATTTATATGCCGCCCTTTTCCCTGAGGGGACTCAGGGCGGCTTACAACCACAGGGGAGGGGAAGTGCAAGGTCAAAACAAACACTTTGTGAACAAAAGAAAAATAATAAAACACAACTTTCATTCAGCAATCAAACACTCGGGCGGGTAATTGGAAGCCTATCCCCAGGCCTGCTGGGAGAGCCAGATCTTGAGGGCTGCGCGGAAGGTCTGGATCGTGGTGAGGGTGCGGATCTCCATGGGGAGCTCGTTCCATAGGGTCGGGGCAGCAACAGAAAAGGCTCTCCTCCGTGTGGTCGCCAGTCGACATTGACTGGCAGATGGAATTCGGAGGAGGCCCAGTCTGTGCGATCTGATTGGTCGATTTAGGGAGGTAATCGGCAGAAGGCGGTCTCTCAAGTACCCAGATCCACTACCATGGAGTGCTTTAAAGATGGTCATCATTATCCTGAAGCGCACCCGGAGACCAACAGGCAGCCAGTGCAGCTCGCGGAGGACAGGTGTAACGTGGGCGAACCGAGGTGCGCCCACTATCACTCGCGCGGCTGCATTTTGGACTAGCTGTAGTCGCCGGATGCACTTCAGGGGCAACCCCATGTAGAGCCCATTGCAGTATTCCAGTCTAGAGATCACAAGGGCTCGAGTGACTGTTGTGAGGGCCCCCCGATCTAGGTAGGGCCGCAACTGGCGGACCAGGCGAACCTGGGCAAATGCCCCCCTGGTCACAGCTGACAGCTGATGGTCAAAAGTCAGCTGTGGATCCAGGAGGACTCCTAAGTTGCGGACCCTATCTGAGGGGTATAAAATTTGACCCCCCAGCCTAAGCGTTGGTGTATTAGCCAAATTATTGGGGGGGAAACACAACAGCCACTCGGTCTTATCCGGGTTGAGCACCAGTTTGTTAGCACTCATCCAGTTCTTAACGGCCTCCAGACCCCGGTTCATCACGTCCACCGCTTCATTGAGTTGGCACGGGGCGGACAGATACAATTGCGTATCGTCCGCATATTGATGGTATTTTATCCCGTGCCTCCGAATGATCTCGCCCAGCGGTTTCATGTATATGTTAAATAGTAGGGGGGATAGGACCGAACCCTGAGGTACTCCACACGTTAGGGGCCTCAGGGACGATCTCTGCCCCCCCACTAACACCGACTGCGACCTGTCCGAGAGGTAGGAGGAGAACCACCGCAAAACAGTGCCTCCCACTCCCACCTCCCGCAGTCGTCGCAGAAGGATACCATGGTCGATGGTATCGAAAGCCGCTGAGAGGTCAAGGAGAACCAGGATGGACGCATAGCCTCCATCTCTGGCCCTCCAGAGATCATCGGTCAATGCGACCAAAGCGGTTTCTGTGCTGTAACCAGGTCTGAAGCCGGACTGGAAGGGGTCAAGATAACTAGCTTCCTCCAAGGCCCGTCGAAGCTGAAAGGCCACCACCTTCTCAACAACCTTCCCAATAAAGGGAAGGTTGGAGACAGGACGAAAGTTGTTTAAGATGGCTGGATCTAACGATGGTTTCTTTAGGAGGGGTCTCACCACCGCCGTTTTGAGCGCGGCGGGGAAGTGCCCCTCCCGAAGGGAGGCGGTGACAACCGCCTGGATCCAGCCATGTGTCACCTCCCTGCTGTTGGCCACCAGCCAGGAGGGACACGGGTCCAGAATACAAGTGGAGGCACTTACAGCTCGGATGGCCTTGTCCACATCCCCAGAGGCAACTTCCTGGAACTCAACCCAGAACTGATGTGGCAAATGATCCTCCTGTGTCTCAGCTGGATCTACTGCGGTGGAGTCCAAGTCCGATCGAAACCGAGCTACTTTGTCCGCCAAGAATATGTTAGTCTAATATGTTAGTCAGGAAGACATCCTTTGGATGTATTAAGAAGAAAAATCCCTTTCCATTCACTGTACGTGCGGAGGTTGAGTACACAATAACTGCTAAATTACAGAGTTTTCAGGCAAAAATTGATCAATTCTTTAAACAATTTAATTATCTAATTTGTGCTTAGAAATGTTTATGTGGTATACAAGAGTATTGTGATTCCCACCCCCACACCCCCGCCTTTGCATTTTTTTAAAAAATGGTATTGCTAGAGCTCTCCAAACACTGAATTGCCCAAATATTAAAATAGTATAAATATTAACAAATCTAACTCAATCATACTAAGCATGGGCATTTGCAAGAAAGGGTGGCAAATGATGAAAGATGCAACATAAAATTCCTTCCCTTTTATGCTTGTGTTATACATGCAAGCACTAAGTGCAGAGCTTGTACAATAATGTCACAACATGTATTTTGTCATTTTGACAAAAGCTCTGCTTGCTATCCATGATACTAAGAATACTATTTCCATTTATAAGCTTCTTTTTCCATTCAGGGTCTTACACAAATTACTAAATCTCTGACTGACAGCTGACACAAATACTATCTTATACCGAATAGCTCAAATTGTGTTACATTAGGAATCTCAGATTGCCAAAACATTTCTCTGTTAAGAATGCCCAGTATTAAGCAGGGCAAAAAGCTACTGGGTTGTGTTTTGTCTGTGAAAAATGCCGTAAAATATAACAACACTTTTCTGACATGGATAAAATGTTTTACTTTTCCTGTTCTGTCTTCTTTTTGTTGTCTGCTATTAAAGCAACTTCTATTAAATGATTGTGACAAAATGTGTGTGTGTGGGGGGTGGGATCCGATCAGATTGCTTTACTGTTCTTATTCTCAATCACAATATCCCCTTCAAAAGGCATTCCTTCTAGGCTAAGAAAAACAAACAATATTCCAAACTGTACCTTTTTATAAACATTCAAAATCTCCTCTTTGCATGTAATCTCACCCAATATGCGTATAAAAGCACAGAGAAAAATGAACAAAAATGAGCACATTTTATCCTTCATTCTCTAGGAAAATGTATTCCATTATTTTGTTCTGTAAGCTTATGGCTTATGTCAAGCACAAACACAACAAGAAGTTACTAACTAATTGGATACTAAAGTACAATTCACTTGGTGGTGTTATTGAATAACTGTACTTTTGTCAATCTAGACATAAGTAATTGCTTTCGCATTGAACGAACAACATTTTGTGGCATTGATTTTGATCGTAACCCTAACCTGACTGCTGTAACAGGCTTGCTGATTTGACATTATAGGGGTTCCTCTACATACTTCTACACATCCTACTATTGAAAAGTTCTACAAACTTTTGCATTGGGCAGGAATGTACAGGAGAAAAGCTGGCTGCTGATGCTGAGACTACCAGAAACAGAAGTGACTTCAATGTAATTGGCAAGATCAACTCTACTTGTAAATACTAGCCTTAACCAGTAAATTGTCCTGTGGAAGATAGTTCTCATACAGATATAACATTACAGCATCTTATTGAACGGGACACAAAATCCCACTCTTGTCACTTATATTTATTGCAAACAATGCCATTCTTGGAAGAACAGTAAGGTCTGGGGAAACAAAACACAAAAGATGACATATCCCTATACTGTATCCTTTTATTAACAATTCAACACATGATCAATACATATTATTTAGGAAATGTATAGCTGTGGTTTGTGTTATTCTGCTCCTACACTGTCACTGATGAAAATTGTACAGTTCCTCTTCCCTGTGTTAGAATAATCATATTATAATTGACCTTTTAAAGGCATAACTAAATTATACTTTGTGTATTTTCTCCCCAATAAAGAGGCTGCTATTAGAGCACCAGCTGTAAATACAAACAACTTCTTAATTAATAATGAAAGAAAAAGTAGGGATGTAAAAGATTTCAGTAGGATTTGAGAGCTCCTCCAGTTCAAACTCTACTTTAGAGTAGATTGAACCACTTAATGAAGTCCGGTAGCATGTGTCTTTCCCTGGTCACAAATCCACTATTGCTTTTTTATTTGTTTAGTCACGGTGGGGCAGTGGTTAGAGTGCAGTACTGCAGGCTACTTCTGCTGCCCGCTGGCTGCCTGCAATTTGCAGTTCAAATCTCACCAGGCTCAAGGTTCACTCAGCCTTCCATCCTTCTGAGGTGGGTAAAATGAGGATCCAAATTGTTGGGGGCAATATGCTGACTCTGTAAACTGCTTAGAGAGGGCTGTAAAGCACTGTAAAGCGGTATATAAGTCTGTGCTATTGCTATTTATAAGAGCATATAAATAAATGCCTTTCCTCCAGGAACTCAAGGTAGGATATACAGGCCTCCCATTTTTCCCAGAACAACCATATAGAGCAAGTTAGGTTGAAAAGCACTTTAAACAATATAGCACAGCATTTTGTAAGACGTATCTTTGGAAAATAACATTTCTCAAAACAAGGCAGTTGCATTTTTCAAAATAGCATATACTTAAAAGCTTTATATGGGGACATCGGCAAAATGAACTATATAACATCACAGAAATTTGGGCTGCTTTTATACTGCTCACAGAATTGATATTTACAACAAGTAACATTAAGTAAAATTTCTTATATAATTTTCATAAGTTAGATACAAGTGCAAAATAAAACTTGATTTATTTTTTACAGATATTATAAAAACTATTTAAAAAAACCCTGATGGAGCAGAATATTGACCCACTTACACGGACAGTAAAATGGGTTTCAACCAATTCCCAGAGCTATAAATCAGAAAGGTAGTAAATCAAAACCAAAATACCAAAAACAGTACAAACTGGATCAGAATAAGAAGCACGTGGGAAAATTTGTATAATGTTAAAAAATCAGTTACAAAGTTTCAATTCAAGGATTATCAATTGATTTGGGTTAATTTACATAGACATTGCACAGGAAAGTAAATACACATTTCCATCTCAGTGGCATACATGCCATTCATTCTTTCTGAAAGTAATTTTACCTTTCAGGAAAATCAGAGCAATTAAAATGGAGAAACACAGTGTCTCCTGGAATCAAAGAAATAACACAGAACAGAACAAAAATAATGGAAATGATTATAAAGAGAAAAGAAAATCAGTAAAAGATTCAGTTCAAATAATTCTAAATTATATTATGGGCTCTCAGATGTATATCCAGGCTTAGTCCATTTTGCCCTATCTATATTCACATATTCAAAGTTAATTAACAATAAGGTGATAGATATTATGATGGCAGCAAAATAAATTCTTAAATGCCCATCTAGAAAATATTGCAATAGGGAACCCAGAAAATTTGAGTAGATGTTGAATAGAAAAGCTGAATCAAACGGCAATTACCTAATGTAATGTGAGAAACTTGTTTGATGCCTTGTCTTTTTGACTCATATCTAGGAGGAGGAAGAGGAGGAGGAGGAGGGAGGAGGAGAAGGAATAAATAGGACCAGGAATGGTGTTATGCATCTCCCCCTCACCTGCTCTTTTTTCCAAAATGCACGTTGACCAAGTTTATTCCACATCATTCTTATCTAGTATCTCTGTTCTAACATGATGAATTTTTCTTTCATAGAATCACTTATTTGTCTCCATTGCTTAAAGCCCTTTGCACTGCATACTTGGAAAGAACATTTTATTCCTGTTAATGTAATGAATGCCCATTAAGCCCTCAGCCTGGTTCTATTATTTTAACTAGTCATTTTGATGTGCCCTTTTGGCTCCTCCCAGGAATTTGCATTCTCCATGTTTGTTGCTAGCTCTGTTGCTAGACCAGTAGTAGTGCTGCTCAAAAATCAAACCTAGACTTCATGAGAAATATCAAATTAAAATCTTACATTCTACTTTTTAAAGCAAGTAATAGCCTGCTTTTGTTTTCTCTCTGCACAGTTGCTGCTAAAATTACATAGTGATTTCCTTGCTTCTTTTAGAACAACACAATTCTTAACTATGTCCAATAAAAGCTTAAGATATTTAATCTCATTTTCTTTTATGTCTAAAAACTGAATAACTGAAGTTTGGTCATGTGCTTTTTAAGCTTTTGTTTCTAACCTGAAAATAAAACTATTTTGTGTTTACCTTTTGCAATAGGGAATAATAATGACAAAACTTCTTGCTTTGTATCCCTTCTTTTTATCTCCTGCTCTATCCATTTTGACTCCCCACCTGTCTTTTTTCACATAGCTTCTTCCAGCCTGCAAGTCCATTATTTCCTACTATTTTAATAGCTTCTTCCATTCCTTATTGGACAAGCCTAATTATCTTTTCTCTTTAAAAATTATTAATAAAGCTGTTTAATCTAGTATGGCACTCTCTTAATCTCTGAAAGGTTGCCCATCCCTGTATGACAAACTATGCATATACATACCTGTATGTCCATCATGCATCAACTAATAGGCCTATGCCTTTTCTTCGATGTTAAATTTGCTTCTTTCTGCCTTTTCATAAAATAAATTTATGCATTCTATTTAAACTTGAAAGGCTGTCTGAGCTAAATCTCACCTGTCACTTGAACATGAGAGGTTGCTGAGCACTTCTCCTGTCATTTATGAGTTTTGTCATAATTTTAATTCATTCCCACTTAGAAGGAAGAGTACTGACGCTTTTGAATTTTGATGTTGGGGAAGACTCGTAAGAATTCCATGGACAGCCCAGAAAAAAAGAAATCCATGGATACCCCCATTTGCTATCACCTGGTTAGGTTTTAAGCCAAAGGTATTATTTATTTATTAAATTTATATGACACCCATCTAATTGTTGGAGTGACTCATGGTGGCATCTAAATTTAATTAATAATAAATAAATGAATTCTGACTCTTACCTTCTCCCATCCCCATCGGATTACTTGCTTTACTTTTTGGTTAATTTTTTAAAAAATGGCACATTCATTCATTTTCATGGGGGAAAATAATTTTTATAAGACTGGAGTTAAGAACATATTTCAAAGAATAAGGTAAAGGTAAAGGTTCCCCCACACATGCGTGCTAGTCATTTCCGGCTCTAGGGACAGTGGTCATCTCTGTTTCTAAGCTGAAGAGCCAGCGCTGTCTGAAGACATCTCCATGGTCATATGGCCGAAGGTGCACTGTTACCTTCCCACCAAAGTGGTACCTATTTTTCTACTTGCATTTTTTACCTGCTTTTGAACTGCTAGGTTAGCAGAAGCTAGGACAAGTAATGGGAGCTCACTCCATTACGTGCCACTAGGGATTCGAAACACTGAACTGCCGACCTTCTGATCGACAAGCTCAGCGTCTTACCCACTGAGTCACCATGTCCCATTTCAAAGAATAGGCATATGTTTTTCTTTCTCTCTCTGCAGACAAACCTATGAATATTAGTAAAGTTTGAAATAAAAATACAGACCTCTAATGTAATATTACTGCTATTCATCTGTGTATTGGACACAGCAGTATTTTTTAATCCATCAATTAAGAAACGGAGCAAGCACTTTTCAAAGCAAAACACTTCATTAGAAGGAAATATTTTTAAATAATGAATACAAGTTTTCAGTCAAGCACTTGGCCAGGTGGGTGAGTGGGTAGGGTACTGAGAAGAAATGGAAACTGCAGCAAGTTCCATTGTAATCAATCTTCAGTGATCAATGGGAAAAGATCCCATATACATGTTTCTTTAAGACTTAAGAATTAAGTTGCAGTACTTTTCATTCAGTACTTTAAAAACAAAAAAGGCTAACGAAGGTGGGTTTTTTTTACTTAATCATGGAGCCATTCCTGTCGTGGGATTATTATTTTTTTTACTACCAGTTCTGTGTGTGTGGCTTAGTGGGCATGGCTTGATGGGTGTGGCAGGGGAAGGATACTGTAAAATATCCATTCCCACTCCACTCCAGGGGAAGGATGCTGCAAAATCCCAATTTCCTCTGGATCAGTTGGAACTTGGGAGGCAGAGAATAGATGGGGGCAGGGCTAGTCAGAGGTGGTATTTACCAGTTCTCCGAACTACTCAAAATTTCTGCTACCAATTCTCCAGAACTGGTCAGAACCTGCTGAATACCACCTCTGACCCATTCTTTAGAATACTTTTAGTTGAAAGACTCTGAACTTAGCTGCCAAACCAAGGCTACACTTTCATTCCTCTACTTCAGTGTTTTTCTGTGCCTCTCCAAGTTTCTATACCAAATCATTTCTTTCTTTTATGGAGCTCATTAATTTAGGTCGTGATCAACTTTGTAACCTCTGGATGGGTTCTGCAGGTTTTTGTTCCCAAACCATGCACTTGAATATTCATTTTTGCATACTTTCCTCTCTCTTACAGTACAAGCAGTTCTGCTTATAATTCATGTGGTCAGATACTTTTTTCAGTCATGTCACTACGTTCCAAGAACTTATGCTGTGTTCATTAATAAACAAATAGATAGTTGGGGACGGGGAGACTATATCACTAATAAACCATTTCATGATGTGAAGAGGGCTTGTGAGTTTGTTTATTGGTCTTGAAACACTCTGGTGTTTTGGAGTCTTAAAGACCTGTGAGTGGGTGGCAAAGAAAATCTTTAATTGACCAGTTTGGAGAGGGGGTGGAAGGAAGGAGGATATTTGATTAGTTGAATTGATTGGCAGGCATCCCAGAGTTTTGTGCCACTGGAGGCAAAAGGAAAACAGGATGATAACGAGGATATCAACCAATATTAAATTAATTTTGTTTTATACCCCATTAGAAAGTCTCAGATGATGGAACAAACTTCTCACCTGGAAAGAGTCATTCTAATGTTCAAAAATCATATAGGGATTATGCTGATCAAAATGCACTTTGTTGTAACTCTCAATGAAAACTGGCAGGTTCAGTACACATGACACAGATTATACAATATTTATTCCTTGGCTTCCTCTTCAGTATCTCACTGTGAAGGTGTTCTCTGAGCGTTAAATGGGAAATCCTAATCCTGTCTACTTGGATAAATATCCAAGGGAGATAAGTGAGACGTGCTTCTCCATCAATAAAAAAGATATTTGCTAGAGGGGACAGGTCTTCCTCAGAGGCCCACAAATGCCTGCAGTTGTAACTCTATGAAATCAAGTGCTTTTAGCAACGCAAGCATGGTTTAATTCTTCACAACTTGACAATAGAAAAATTGCACTGGTTCTCAATGTTTGTTTATTGCTTATTTTAGTTAGCCTTAATATAACACAGACTCCTGACAGCAATTTTTACAGTAGATCTGGTAATTCAAATATGTAGTCCTGCCAATATTTCCCCCTTAGATATTTATGTTTTGTTTGTTTTCTTTTAATATTTGTAGAGCACCCCACCCACAAGACTCTGGAAAGCATATATGCTTGAAAAATAAATAAAATGTAATCTAGATAGAATAGAACAAAAACAAATGTAGAGTGCAAGAGAATCGTTAACCAGGGTTCAACAGTACAATTAAAATACAATAACTTTACAATCTTGCAGAATCCCAAGTGGGAGATAGCTATACAACCCCCATGGAAAGCATGTGGGAGCATATAGAAAAGGCCTGATACCTATATACTCCCCAGGGAAAGGGAAGGGGAAGGGGGCATTTCAGCAGGCCCCCTTAGATTGGATGGCAGATTGGATGGTAGGAAGGAGGTGGCTGATATACGCCAGGGTACATTGATAGGGCCAGCTTTGAAAATTGATGTTACCCAATCTTTGATACATAAGACAAGATCTAGTATTGTGTTCCAAGTCATCATCAAAAAGAATAAAATCAATAATCAGTTTTTTATGTCACATATATTCTGGGATTCATTTCACCAACTCTGGTGTGTGAAATTAGTATAGAACTCTTGCTAAGATACAGTATATTTAAGCAAATGCATAGTATACAGTAACGGTTGTCTCTGTCCCCACAATCTTCTCTCTCAAGCTTTACTGAGGCATCTTCATGCTGTGTGTAGAGTGAAAAATCTTTATTTGGCTCCAAAGATATGGTAGGGAAAGAGAAAGGCATTTCCTACTAAGGAAGGTAAACCAATTTATCTTCCATCACACAGAAAGAGTCCCTCAACTCCCAGGCTAAGAAAAGTCAGGGAGCAACTATCTAGTCATTGAATTGGATTCTTCTGTTCAGTCTGGAAAATTCAGAATGGCCCAGTTTAAATTTCCAGAAACCAGAAGTAAGGGACTCTAAGCAATAGAACCTAAAGCTTACTGGAATAAAACACAATAGCCTACAATCATAAGGCATCCATTTCTCTCCCCTCCCCTCTTTCTTTCTCTCTCTTCTCTCTCTCTACCTAACCCTATAACAGGTCTAGGTAGCATACAATGAAATCAATCCTAAACTACAATTAAAAACCCAGATGTTTAGAATAAATAAATACAGTATATTAAAAAGGAGTAATAAATAATATTCAATATTATTCTCAAAGCAATAATTTAAAAGCAATAAAACCCATCGGACCTGCCACTTACTCTAACCCAAAGCCTGGGCAAAGAGTCAACTTTTCAGAATTCTTTTTAGCATAGTCAGGATTGATGTGGGGTGTGGGTTGTTAGGGTATATTTGGAGATAGGAAATATTCCATAGGGCAGGTGCTGCAACAGAGAAGGCATGCTTCTTAGATCCCAACAGATGTCACTGCATAATGGAAGAGATCTGTGCAGCTCACCTCTGCTGGATTGTATAAACTGAGCAGAAACCATAGAAGAGAGATTACATCATTAACTATATCTAATCTGTAAAATACATTAATTGCCACCAATGTTATTTTTTATTTAACTCTTTAATGGTAAGCTTTAGCATCCAAGTTGGAATGGAGGAATTAGCCAGTCTCCAGATTACATCTCTACAGTGCGATCCAAAGGTATCAAAGTAAATGCAAAGAGTTATCTATTTTTGTGATGGAAGTTACTGTGTTTGCACTTGTCAAACATGAGATGCTTTAGCAACAGAACCATAAACTGTATACTGCAGATAAAGGGGACCCAAATATAAGTTTTTCATTTTTCAATCTCTTACTTTTAGAAAAAGAAGATGCCAAGAAAAGTAACCAACAAATTAATTAATCAATCAACCAACCAAACTAGCTATCTGTTGAAGGAAGGATTGGACATTAACTTTTCAAATACTCCATAGCTGAATCTTAGGTAGAACAGATGGTGAAATATAATGCACCCACTGGGTGTTAAATGCAAGCTGTAAGGGACAGAAAGGTGTTAGAAGGAAAGGTACAAGTAATGAAGGTACATTTGATTTGCCTTGCTTCTGATGAGGCATAAAATAAAATGTAAATAATTTCTGTGCAGAGGAAATTAGCATAATGGTTTTGGCATTTGCAGCTTGAATGAGTTTGCATTCCCTAAGCTAGCTCTGCAAAAAAAAAAGAAAAAAAAGAATAACACCATTTACCTGGATTTGCAGGAAGGATTATATCAATTCTATTATCACTGTCAGTAATGAAACACAACTCTGATACCATTAACATCATGCAGAATAAAGAAGGTGTGATTAGTCTCAACTTGGAATTGCAATGCAATAAAAAAATGAAAATGTTGTGAAGCTGGATATGCGCAATGAAGAAGGTAAGTGCTATAACCTAAGTTTCCAATGCAGAAAAGTGTCAATATTACAAATATGGGTTTGCAATTAAACCACCTGCAAGTTCATTGTTGCAAAGCTATAGTTAGAAATGACCTGGATTTTCAGTAAAGACCGTATCTAATTTTTATTTTAAATAATTTAATCTCTATATGAAAAGAAGTCCTTGTTATTAACAGTAAGTGCTTTAAAATTAGGAAACATCCATTTGATGACAAACAACAATTACATAGAACCACTGGGCACAAGCTAGACACAGTATCACATGCAAATGAACTATTTTTTTAAAAAAATCTTAGTGGAATTGTCAACTAGGTTCTTAATGCATTCCAAGAATTAAGCAAATACCCTACTCTTTTAATTAGAATACTACTTATTTTCCCCAAATATTTTGAATCAATCTCAGAAAACATTTTTAAAAAATCCTTATTGTCCTGTATTTTAAGGAAGAAAGGAAGGAAGGAAGGAAGGAAGGAAGGAAGGAAGGAAAGAAGGAAGTCATGCTTTGTGTGCCTATCAACCAAAGGAGAAACGTAATTCACAAACATAGTTTGAGATCTTACATTTACACATGAAGTTACCTTTATCTTGTTCTTTGCTCTCCTGATTAGTTTTGTCTACTTCAGGATCCTGAGGTTTCTCTTCCTTTATTGTCTCCTCCTGGGTTATCAAAGTATCTGAAAAGAGGTGTTGTGGGAGATTATACAGAATAGTGGCCAGGAGATATAACATTAGTATAGTTTACAACATTTCCCCCAAATAGTACACCACATGGTTATAAGGCGTATACTAGGTAATATGTTGCTTTAGTCAATCCAACTAAAGACCTCACTCAAATCTTGAATTAGTCCATAAAAACCCAGTTTCATGAAATGGCTATTAATACAGAGTTTCCTGTCTATAGGACTTGAACTTAACTCTTAATGAAACTCGCATGTCAGTAAACAGCTTGCCTAGTTGGGGAATTTAATTTAATGCTAAGTGGTTCTAATCCACTGGCTATTTGGGCTGAGAAACTTTCAGTACAAATATATCTAAATTTTTATTAAATTCAAAATAAACAAAATAGGTGTATAGAAAAGATGATTGGACTATTCAGTGAAATTTAACACAGACACACTAAGAGGAATAATACATTTTCCACAAAACCATTTTAATAGTGGAAATTCTCTGGAATCTACGATTATTTCTTGTTCAGTGTCCCAAACTAGAATATAAAGAAGACATTTGTTCCCTAGATCTATATTTAAATACTAGTCATAGTTAAAAATAATGTTTCAAATGGTGTGGACTTTATAAATAATTGATTGAACATTTTGAACATTTCCCCTCTTCTTTTGAACAAAAGCTACCTTCAGCTTCCATGTAAGAGATCTGAGAATCTGCCTGAGTATTCATTTCAACTTCTGAGGAATCATCTTGCAGTCCTATTGAAATAAAGAATGGAAAAATGATGTCAGTATGATATTAATGTGCATTTTTAATTTAAGAAATGTTTAGCAATAAAAAGGCTACTTTATTTCACTGAAAGGAAGATGTTCCTCTATTTAAGACAGTCCTTCCATACAGGAAGATAGACACAAAGAGGCAAAACTTCTGCAAATTGTCCAGTTCCTACTCTGGTAACTAGGGGAGCTGAAGTCAATTCAATAAATGAGTATGTGGGTCTGCCACAACTAGGGTTATAAAGCAGGACTAGAATATTTCCAATGATCTTGTTTCTTTTAATCTGGATTCAGGAAAGAGTGAAACAAATGCATGCCACAGGCCCTTCTCTAGAAAGGGAGGGCTGGTGAAAAATATAGTGTTAATTGATATTGATAAAGGAGAATATTCGTAATTCAGAGTTGAAATGAGGGGCCCTTGGCTGTTTTCTTGCAGATGTTTCATTACCTACACCAGAAAACATCATCAAGCTGGTGAATTGAATTATGACAATTGGATAAAATGAATTGCCTGTAAAGTAATGGTTTGCAAAATCACTTTATTCCCCACCTGCACAGAAATATTTCACATACAAACTATTGTACTTCAGAGAAGGGAGGAGAAGATATCTGGGCTCATGCATCCTTATTGTGTACTAAGTACCATTTAGTTCATGATGCTCTATCCTAGGTATCTATAGGCTTGTCCTGTAGAAGTCTTTGTGCTGGGCTGCAAATACAAGGTACCCTCCCCAATCTTGCACTACAGCAAATCTCATGGAATTCAGTATTTTCAGTATTTTTCAGTATTTTATTGGAATTTATAGGCCGCCCTTTTCCCTGAGGGGACTCAGGGCGGCTTACAATCAAAAAAGGGGGGGGTGCAAATACAAAAACAAAAACAGTAAGTGAATAAAATAAGACAATAAAAACACAACTTGCATTCAACATTCAACACTCGGGTGGGGCAAATTAGGAACTTATCCCCAGGCCTGACGGGATAGCCAGTTCTTGAGGGCTGTGCGGAAGGTCTGTACGGTGGTGAGGGTGCGAATCTCGACGGGGAGGTCGTTCCACAGGGTCGGAGCTGCTACAGAAAAGACTCTCCTCCGCGTAGTCGCCAGTCGACATTGACTGGCGGATGGAATTCGGAGGAGGCCCAATCTGTGCGATCTAATTGGTCTGAGGGAGGTAATCGGCAGGAGGCGATCTCTCAAGTACTCAGATCCACTACCATGGAGAGCTTTATAGGTGGTCATTAGTACCCTGAAGCGCACCCGGAGATCAACAGGTAGCCAGTGCAGCTCGTGGAGGATGGGTGTTATGTGGGCGAACCGCGGTGCGCCCACTATCACTCGCGCAGCTGCATTCTGAACTAACTGCAGTCGCCGGATGCACTTCAAGGGCAGCCCCATGTAGAGCACATTGCAGTATTCCAGCCTAGAGATCACAAGGGCTCGAGTGACTGTTGCGAGGGCCTCCCGGTTCAGGTAGGGTCGTAACTGGCGGACCAGGCGAACCTGGGCAAATGCCCCCCTGGTCACAGCTGACAAATGATGGTCGAAAGTCAGCTGTGGGTCCAGGAGGACTCCTAAGTTACAAACCCTATCTGAGGGGTGTAAAATTTGACCCCCCAGCCTGAGCGGTGGAACACTGGCCAAATTGTTGGGAGGAAAACACAACAGCCACTCAGTCTTGTCTGGGTTGAGTACCAGTTTGTTAACACTCATCCAGTTCCTAACGGCCTCAAGGCCCCGGTTCATCACGTCCACCGCTTCATTGAGTTGGCACGGGGCGGACAGATACAATTGAGTATCGTCCGCATATTGGTGGTATCTTATCCCGTGCCTCCGAATGATCTCGCCCAGCGGTTTCATGTATATGTTGAATAGTAGGGGGGATAAGACCAAACCCTGTGGCACCCCATATGTTAGGGGCCTCAGGGACGATCTCTGCCCCCCGACCAACACCGACTGCGACCTGTCCGAGAGGTAGGAGGAGAACCACTGCAAAACAGTGCCTCCCACCCCCACCTCCCGCAGTCGTCGCAGAAGGATACCATGGTCGATGGTATCGAAAGCCGCCGAGAGGTCAAGGAGAACCAGGATGGACGCATGGCCTCCATCTCTGGCTCTCCAGAGATCATCGGTCAATGCGACCAAAGCGGTCTCTGTGCTGTAACCAGGTCTGAAGCCGGACTGGAAGGGGTCAAGGTAACTAGCTTCCTCCAAGGACCGTTGGAACTGGAAGGCCACCACCTTCTCAACAACCTTCCCAACAAAGGGGAGGTTGGAGACAGGACGATAATTGTTTAAAACGGCTGGATCCAAGGATGGTTTCTTCAGGAGGGGTCTCACCACCGCCGTTTTAACTATGGCGGGGAAGTGCCCCTCCCGAAGGGAGGCGGTCACGACCGCCTGGATCCAGCCGAGTGTCACCTCACTGCTGTTGGCAACCAGCCAGGAGGGACACGGGTCCAGTATACAGGTGGAGGCGCTCACAGCTCGTATGGCCTTGTCCACATCCCCAGAGGTAACATCCTGAAACTCAACCCAGAGATGGTCTGCCAAGCTATCACCCTGTGTCTCGGCTGGATCTGCAGAGGTGGAGTCCAAGTCCGACCGAAACCGAGCAACTTTGTCCGCTAAGAACTGGGCATAGTCCTCAGCCTTACCCTGTAGGGGGTCCCTCTACAGGGTAAGTATCTATTCAGTATCTGTTACTCCCAGGTAAGTTTTGCACAGGAGTTTCAGTCTTGTTCAGTTATCATGCTAGCTTCATTCTCATTTTATTCCCATTCTTATGTAAAAACTGAGCATAGTAAAGACCCCCATTATCCACTGAGATAGCATTTTTATGGCCCAAGAGATTCTAATGATAGAGAGTAACAGAGAGAAGGAAGGGCAATGGTATCTGTCCCTGTGGATTTATGATATATAGCAGCTTTTTCTTTTCTTTTGCTTGGATTCATATCCCTTGTTTTCAACTGCCCTCTCATTAGTTGCCTTTCAACTCTCCTGTTCGCTTTCAGTATTTTCAAAGCATGTAAGATGATCCCATTCTTAAATCACATTTGGGAAGGAAAACTCATCTTCATTTCTAATAAATATGGTATTGATCAGAACATGTGTACAAAATTAGAGATTACACTACTGAGATTGATTATTGAAGTCTTGGAGTGTTGCCCTTAGCCATGTATGAAACAAGCTGATTTAAGATGTGAAGAAGCAAATTGATTTTATTAATGAAAAGAACTGGTGATCCCATCAAACTATGTATTATGATTCTGTAAAGGATTTTAGAAGACATACCATCAGCTTGATCTTCTTCACAAGTTGCATGAGGCACTGGATTAGGCTCTTTTGTATCTGGAGATTCTACAGAAAAATAAAACAAATAAAAATGGCTTCCCTATAGATTTTCTTAGCATTTTTCATAAAGCCTCATAGTTATAAAGGTATTTAAAATAATTTTCAAAATGTTTGATTGATTGATATTATATTACATTAAATTGCAATGGACACAATTGCATTTTAATATAAAATACTGAAACCACAAACAAATTTATAAACACACTTAATTATATTCTCATTCATCTATTTCACTTTAATAGAATTTACAACAATCATATTCATTCTCTTGAACTTCTGAAATAATTCATTGTGATAAAGCAAAAACTCAGAATAATGATTATGCAGATAACAAAGATAGTACTTAATTTTAGGATTGCCAAAGCAGAGATGTTATAGTCTTGGTGATTTCACAAATAACTCTTTCCCATAATAATAGACTGAACTGAATTTGACATGGAAAATAAAATGTAACCCACACACCCCTTGTATTTTGGAACACTTCACTCTGGACAAAAACGATTCAGCATCATGACCTGAATGGTTTTCTCAGCATTCAGATGGTCTCCTTAGAGGAGGAAACCACAGTGCTCTCTTTTTCCTCTCCTGGAAATCATTTCAGGAATGACAGGTAAGGACTTCTGACATGTTATTTTTTCCAATTCTAAATAAACTAGAGGGGAAAAGGCCTCTAGCCCATGCTTAGCCTATAATTTACCTTTTCTTCCTCCACATTAAAAAAAAAATCATATCATTTCTAGAAATAGGCAGCTTTGAAAGAAAGACCTGGCCTTTTCTGTCTGTAAATAAACCACTGAATAAACTTCACAAATAAAACTTCACAATCCAGGAATAATGCTGTAGATACACAAAGAAATGTTGGGCAGAACAAAGCACTCCAAATTCAGCATCGGTGCTAAATATGTAAAAATCCTTGCTTGATCAGCTCAGCATGCAAAACCCTTAACAGAATCTTAGCCATGCTTGGAGGATCAGGATGGGAGTAGAAAGAAGGAACTAAATCTGAACCCTCTTATCCCAGCTTCTTTGTACTGTTGTCAAAAAATGCAATATCCCTCTACTGAAGATGCGTACTTTTATCTTTAACACTGTGATGAAGATGGGGGTCTCAGAGTAAATGGGAATCTCAGATTGACTTTCCTCCTTCTGAAACGTATCCATCTCCAAATATCTATGGTTCAGAGTTGGTATTCAGTAGGTTCTGACCAGTTCTGGAGAACCGGTAGTGGAAATTCTGAGTAGTTGGGAGAACTGGTAAATACTACCTCTGACTGGCTCCACCCCAGAGGTGGGTTCCTACCAGTTCCCACCTATTCGGTAGAACTGGTTCGTCAAATCTACCGAACCGGTTAGAAGAGGTTCCACCAATGGACACGGAAAGCAGGCCACACCTACAGAAGAGGTTCCAAAAATTTTTGAAACCCACCACTGGCAAGGATCTTGTAACTTGACAGCTTTAAGACTTGCATGCTTCAATGCCAGAGTTTCTGAATAGCTACCTGGACCAACCTAAGTACTAATGCATAATTTCATATCCGGTCACATGGGTGGCAAGCCACTCCCATCTGGTAACATGGGTGTCAAGCCACTCCCACAAAGGAGGCCACACCCACAGAGTAGGTTCCAACAATTTTTGAAACCCACCACTGCTCCACCCCATCTATTCTCTGCCTCCCGAGTCCCAGCTAATTGGGAGGAAATGGGGATTTTGCAGAATCCTTCCCCTGGAGTGGGGAAGGAATGGAGATTTTACAGTATCCTTCCCCTGCCACACCAACCAAGCCATGCCCACCAAACCACACTATGCCCACCAAGCCACACCCATAGAACTGGTAGTAAAACTTTTTGAATTCCATCACTGTTGTGGTTATGCTTTTTCCTAACATAGAGACTTGGAGTTCCACTCCAGTCAACCAGATTAATGGTAAAAAAAATGGTATAGTTGAAATATAAAATATTTTGTGAAGACCAAGTTGCCATTCCTTAATGTATACCATTTATAAAATTATATACTCAATAACTATGGTAGTTGTCGTAATGGTATGCAATCTATGCCATAAAAGGCATTGTTCTTTCAAAACATCAGCCTTAATGCTATTTTATCTCCAATTGGGTCGCATCCATACTAAAACTTGAAGTAATTTCCACAAATCCGTGTTTTTAAAATATATCTAGCAGTAAGCAATGAACTAAAGAATAGCATGAAAGCAACAGCTTCCTAAGGCTGCCAAATACTATTATTGTGGGATGTATAGGGAAACCTGGGCAGTTAACATCTGATCAAAGTTTAATAATCTGTAAAATAGGAATGCATCAAAAATTGGTGATTTTAATTAATTGTAAATAATTCCCTAAGGCAAATATTTAATTACCTACACAGCTTGTTTAAAGACAAAGTCAAAAGTTGAAGTAAAACTCTAGTATACATATTTTTCAAATCATTTGCACTTAAGCTACTCAAATTAATCCACAGAATATTATTATTAATCGTATTTTAAATTTTAAATGTAAAATGCTTTCTGCCAATACTATCAAAATGAGAGAGGGAAAGAGACTTTTGAATTAAACCATGGAAGCAGAAAAAGCTAGGCAATTTAAACAATCCTGATTAACAGTATGCTACAAACAGGGAACAGGTGTACAGCAGAAAGGTGCCTGCAGAGCAAATAACTTCAGACTATTCAAGCAAGCCAAACCAAGCCACAGGAAAGGAAAGGAAGGAAGGAAAGAAGGAAAGAAGGAAAGAAAGAAAAAAAGAAAGGGGGAGGGAAGAAGAAAGAAAGAACCTCATTAAATAATCAGTAAAATGATGTACCTTGCCCCAAATTTATAAGTACACATTAGGCATTTGCTAATAAGTGGTCACAATACTAGCAACTAAAAAATGACATTCATTTATATTTTGTATAACAGCAAGGTGATCCAAATAATAAAAATAAATATTTTTGTGTTGAAGTATTGCCAGTATTTAGCATGATCTGTTTTTAAAATTGTTTCTAGTTCAATGTTAACAAACCATTCAATACAAATAGGCAAGAATCAAACAAATTGCAAAAAATAATTGTACAAAATACCCGTAGATATAATTACATTTTTGGTGCCCTACAGTTAGTCCTCGACTAGCAATCATTTGTTTAGTAACTGCTCAAAGTTACAAAGGCACTAAAAAAAGTGACTTACAATTGGTCCTTGCACTTGTGACTGTTCCAGCATCCCGAGGGTCATGTGATCAAAATTTGGGTACTTGGCAACCAGCATGTATTCATGATGGCTGTGGTGTCCCAGGGTCAAGTGTCCATCATCATTTGTGACATTCTCAGCCAACTCTGTCATGCAAAGTCAATGGGGGAAGCCAGATTTGCTTAACAACTATACACTTAAAACTTAACTATGCTTATTTGCCTTCCAGGGAGTTTAGTTTTAGTTTTTTTAGTTTTATTAAACATTTATAGGCCGCCCTTTTCTCTGAGGGGACTCAGGGCGGCTTACAATAATGAGGGAGGGGAGTGCAGGACAAAACACAAAAAGAAAATGTGAGTGAAAATAAGTAGCAGTAAAAGCACAACATTCACACAGCATTCGGGAGGGGCGAGATTAGAGTCCTATCCCCAGGCCTGACGGGCTAGCCAGATCTTGACGGCCGTGCGGAAGGCCTGGACGGTGGTGAGGGTGCGGATCTCCACGGGGAGATTGCTCCATAGCGTCGGAGCTGCAACTGAGAAGGCTCTCCTCCACGTAGTCGCCAGTCGGCACTGACTGGCAGATGGAATTCGGAGGAGGCCTACCCTATGCGATCTGATGGGACGCAGGGAGGTAATTGGCAGAAGGCGGTCTCTCAAATCGCCAGATCCACTACCATGGAGCGCTTTGTGGATGGTAAGTAGGACCTTGAAGTGCACCTGGAGATCAACAGGTAGCCAGCGCAGCTCACAGAGGATCGGTGTTATGTGGGCGAACCGTGGTGCGCCCACGATCACTTGCGCGGCCGCATTCTGAACTAGCTGAAGTCGCCGGATGCTCTTCAAGGGCAGCCCCATGTAGAGCACATTGCAGTATTCCAGCCTAGAGATCACAAGGGCTCGAGTGACTGTTGTGAGGGCCTCCCGGTTCAGGTAGGGCCGCAACTGGCGCACCAGGCGAACCTGGGCAAATGCCCCCCTGGTCACAGCTGACAAGTGATGGTCGAAACTCAGCTGTGGGTCCAGGAGGACTCCCAAGTTGCGGACCCTGTCTGAGGGGTATAAATTTTGACCCCCCAGCCTGATTGATGGGACGTTGGCCAAATTGTTGGGAGGAAAACACAACAACCACTCGGTCTTGTCCGGGTTGAGTACCAGTTTGTTAGCTCTCATCCAGTCTTTAACAGCCTCAAGGCCCCGGTTCATCACGTCCACCGCTTCATTGAGTTTGCACGGGGCGGACAGATACAACTGTGTATCGTCCACGTATTGATGGTATTTTATCCCGTGCCTCCGAATGATCTCGCCCAGCGGTTTCATGTATATGTTAAATAGTAGGGGGGATAAGACCGAACCCTGCGGCACCCCATAAGTTAGGGGCCTTGGGGATGATCTCTGCCCCCCTACCAACACCGACTGCGACCTGTCCGAGAGGTAGGAGGAGAACCACTGCAGAACAGTGCCGCCCACCCCCACCTCCCGCAGTCGTCGCAGAAGGATACCATGGTTGATGGTATCGAAAGCCGCTGAGAGGTCAAGGAGAACCAGGATGGACGCATGGCCTCCATCTCTGGCTCTCCAGAGATCATCGGTCAATGCGACCAAAGCGGTTTCTGTGCTGTAACCGGGCCTGAAGCCGGACTGGAAGGGGTCAAGATAGTAGTGGTCAAAATTTAAGATCGCTCTATGCCAGAGGAGAAACTATATTTAGCGGCGGAGATTTATTTCATAGAGGATAACAGTCTTGAACTGAGGAAGCAAAGTTAGAGTAACAGCTCGCCTTGACTACAAGACTGGAGGGTTTTTGAAGCTGCTTCAGCAGACTTGGATGAACTTATGACTCTGTGACATCTGTTTTTGTGAGGATGTGTGTTCCAACCAGTGGTGGGTTTCAATTTTTTTTAGAACCTCTTCTGTAGGTGTGGCCTACTTTGTGGGAGTGGCTTGCTGCCCATGTGACCAGGCAGGAGTGGCTTGCCGGCCATGTGACTGAGTGGGCATGGCCAACTTATAAAATGTGGTGAAACTCACTTAACAACGCTCTTGCTTAGCAACCAAAATGTTTGTTCAGAAACTGGCATTTGAAGCACGCAAGTCTTAAAGCTGTCAAGTTACAAGACCCTTGCACCCCTAAGCCTTTAGAAAAAAAAAACCCAGGGATGTTCAAACTTGACAGCTTTAAGACTTGTGGACTTCAACTTCCAGAATTCCTCCTCTCGCGCTTCATCTTGATGATGGGCGGATGGGCGGGGGGGGGGAGCTGGAACCGGTTCTAAACGGCACTGTAGATTTGTGGAACCTCTTATATAGAACTGGCAGGAACCCACCCCTGGTTCCAACCAAGAGTTTCAGCATATACAGTAACAATAAACATTGGTTCACAGCTAAGCTCAAGCAGGTATGTCGCACCAAAGAGGAAGCCTACAGGAATGGAGACACGATGCTGTGCATTCAAGCCAGGAATATAGTAACAAGGAAGATCAGGGAAGCAAAGAGAAGATACTTTGAAAAGCTGAGGAATCAGTTATCAGCAAATGAACCAGCAAATGTGTGGAAAAGCCTGAAGAACATCATTGGCTACAGCAGATCTCCCTCCCTTACTGGAAAAAAAATCAGCAACTGGCAGAGGAGCTGAATGTGTTCTAGTGTACGTTTGAGAGGAGATCACTGTCAACTATTGCTACTCTTCCCATCTCTGATAGAGCAACAGCAGTCAAATCTCCTTTACCTATCTCCATCCCTCTGGGCCTCCCTCCACTGGGGATCCTAAAAAAAGATGAGAGGGACCTCTCATCTTTTCTAAAAGATTAGAAAAGCATCAGGCCCAAACAGGGTAATTCCTTCTTGCTTGAAAGCCTGTGCTGTTCAACTGGCCCCCATCTTCACCCCCATCTTGAATAAATCAGTAGAGGTGTGTTGTATTCCTTCTTGCTTCAAATGCTCTACTATCATCCTAGTTCCCAAGAAACCCTCCTTTAAAGGAGTTGAATGACTGCAGACTGGTTGCTCTGACATCTGTAGTTATGAAAATCTTTGAAAAATAGTGCTTGCCCACTTGAAAATCATCCTGGATCTGCTGTTAGACCCCTTGGAGTTTGCCTATTCAGCAAAGAGATTGCCAGCTGATGCTGTCAATATGGCACTGCACTATATCTTTCAACATCTTGACTCCCCAGGGACCTATGTACGGGTCCTTTTTGTAGACTTCAGCTTGGCATTCAATACCACCGTTCCAGAAATTCTTCACTCTAAATTGATTCAAATAGCTGTGCCTGTCCATACTTGTAGGTGGGATTATAGGCTTTCTGACAGATAGAAAGCAACAGATGAACCAGAGCAATTAGCACAGGGCTACAAGTTCTCCGTTACTTTTTTCTCTGTGTACCAACAACTGTATCTCTAATGATCCCTCTATTAAAGTAGTGAAGCTTGCAGATGACACAACAATTATTGGTCTCATTCGAGATGGTGATGGGTCTGCATATAGATCGAGATTGAATAACTTGCTCTGTGGTGCAGCTGGAACACTCTGGAGCAGAACACGTTTAAAATGGTAGAGATGAGATGGATTTTAGGAAGAGCCTTCCTATTCTACCATCTCTTACTATACTAGACAACACAGTATCAACAGTAGAGTCCTTCAAGTTTTTGGGTTCTATAATCCCCCAGGATTTGAAATCGACAACATTAGAACCATCATTTTAAAAGGCGTAACAAAGAATGTTTTTCCTGTGTCAACTCTGTTGATGCAGTTTTACAGAGGAATTATTGAGTCTGTCATTTATACTTCTAGAACTGCCTGATTTGAACAGCATCCAAACAGTACAAATACAAACTTCAACGGATAGCTAGGACAGCAGAAAAAATAACTGCAACCAGCCTGCCTTCCATTGAGGACCTGTATATTGCATGGGTCGGAAGAAGGGCTGAGAAAATATCTACAGCCCTCCGTGGCATGACAAAACCGCGCTCCACTAAAGCGCCCGATTAAACCGCGTCGCTGACGTCATCAGCAGGGCGACAACAGTGACCGCGGGAAAAAAGGGCGCTTTAAATAGCGCTTTGAAAGCAAGCCGATTCAAGTTAAGGTAAGGGTTAGGTTTAGGGTTAGGTTTAGGGTTAGGTTAAGGGTTAGGTTAAGGGTTAGGGTTAGGTTTAGGGTTAGGTTAAGGGTTAGGATTAGGTTTAGCGTTAGGTTAAGGGTTAGGTTTAGGGTTAGGTTAAGGGTTAGGTTTAGGGTTAGGTTTAGGGTTAGGTTTAGGGTTAGGTTTAGGGTTAGGTTTAGGATTAGGTTTAGGGGGGTTAGGTTTAGGTTTAGGGGTTAATTTTAGCTTTAGCGTTTACAGCGTGCTTTTTTCGTCGCGCTGTGATGACGTCAGCTACGCGGTTTCGTCGAGCGCGCTTTAGTCGAACGCGGTTTTGTGGTGGAACCACAGCCCTCTTACATTCTGGGCAGAAGCTGATTCAACTCCTCCCAAGCCACAGCTGCAGTGCACTGGCATGCCAAAACTACTAGATACAGTTTTTCCCTCGGGCCATCATTCTGCTGTACACCTAATTCCTACAGTTCTGTCTTAAGTATAAAGTATATTTACCCATGTAGACGGTGGTATTACTATTATCCTTCTCATCTTTTTTACTACCTTATCTTATTGGTTTTATTATAATTATTATTACTCTGTTATTTAGCATGCTTCTGCACTGGAGACAAATTCCTTGTGTATCTAATCATACTTGGCCAAATAAAGTATTCTACTCTATTCCACTATTGTTAGGTTTAATGTATGAATTCAGCTTTTATGCATAAAGGGCTTAATGAATGTTTTCTGAAGTAGGAACATACACATCTTTGCCTTACGTGAGCTGAACTACTGATCCAGCTAAGTGTATTGATCTATTTCACCTGGAATAGCTTTCAGGGCCTTAAAGAACTTCACTGGATAATCTTTAAACTGCAGATTCTAGAAAATGAACTTATGAAATAAATATACATATCAAGCATATAACCACCACAGTTGCCTATAATTCAAAATGGATGATCATATGTCCTTTTTCCTTTCAATGTTGGAAGGTTGTTTTAATTTGGGAGGGGAGAGTATTGTCCATCAGTAACTTGGAGCAGAAACAGGGGTGGGTTCCCACGGGTTTGGCCGAACTGGTAGTGGTATAGTGGCCTGGGTCGCTGGAACTGGCAGCGACCCAGGCCTGCCACGCCCCCACACCAGTTTCTCGGTTGGTGTCGTTGGCACTGTCATCTTGTTTTTTAGTAAATGCTGCGGCTTTGAGCTCCTGGTGCCACAGCAGAGTTAGGCAAAAACTAGTCTATACCTGCAGGGAGTTATTAAAGATTGGACTAGATATTACCAGTGACTTCCATCAGTCTCATAATATACCGAGTGACATAGTAAGACTGCCAGGCTCTCCATGGATCGTTGTTGGGCCTAGGAGGCGGTGAAGAGAGCGAAAGCAGAAGCGGGGATGCAGAGCTGGTTTGCTATACTTATGTGCAGAACAATTTCTATTGAACTGCGCATGTGTTGAAGCACACATCCAGCATGCATGAACAAAGCATGCACACGAGCAAACCGGCAGTAGCATCGGCTGGAACCCCTTGTAATAAAATATAATTTCATTAGGGAAGATAAAATTGCAAATCAGATATTAGTGAAATGACATAGAAGTTTACTCCACATAAAGATATGAGGATTTTCCATTTTAGTTTTTCATAAATGTCATGTTTTAAAGAAAATAACCTCAGAGAGTTAAGGCTATTTTATTTAAGCTGCCAGGACAGATATTACACTGATATGCAGATTCTGACTTTCAAAATCGTTAAGGTCAAGTCTGTATTGAAGACTCTCCTCCTCAAATGCAAATATTAAATCAAATATTCAAGCCTAAGGATAGATTTACTTTGCAGATTAACAGGCATAAAATAAAGGAAGGTAGCAAGCTGATTTCATAAAGAAAATCCAGTGACTGGAAAATGTGAGAAAAATAACTAATTATATAGGGGGGAAAAGGATGTTCTTGTGTAATCTAATCTGTGTATTTCAAGGGGCCAGACACATATACATGTACACACACACACACACACACACACTATATATATATATATATATATATATATATATATATATATATATATATATATATATATATATTTGTTATATTTATGCTGATAAATAAATAAAGGGAGACTAGTATAGATCTATTTCAAGCTATTTAGCTCTCATCAGCTAGCCATACCCAAGTTTATATATATATAATATGTGTGTGTGTGTGTATACATACACACACAACACACACAACACACACACACACACACACACACATATATGTGTGTGTGTGTGTGTGTGTGTGTGTGTGTGTGTTTTAAAAATATAAGTGGCTGCTTCAATAATGCTACAGTATAAAGTGGACATATGTTCACAGCATATTGTTCTATTCTAGCTCTTGAAAAAAATATTTGTTGTTAAAAATTAACTATTTTTCACTTCATTGAGGAGGAACAAAAGATCATGCTGTAGTCAAACCAATTTTGACTTTTATATACACATCCTTGAATATAGAAAAACCAGGCACTTTATATGAATGGTGTCTTTCTCTCTGTCTCTTCACTTAAATGCTCATTTATTATCAGAAGAATAATGTCTTGGAGGCATATTAGTTTAAAAAAAAGTAGGATGATTCTAAGGTCAATCAGTGAATTAAAACCTAATTCTTCCCAATGTTTTTCAGCTATTCTGTATGTAATCCAAATATGTGCTTGGATGTCATAAGGGACAAGAGTGGAGAACAAAATTGTTTTAGTAGAATGCAATATCCTTCACCAATCAGATAAATATAATGCATGTCACCAATGTAGTCCTTTACTTCTCCATTTCATAGCAGAGTTATATGATAATTGTTCTCCCTTTGTTCATTTATAGAGGACAGGTTCATCATTATTTAGGAGATATTAAACATGATCACAGCTATGTTAATCACACATATAAGGATGAAATATATCCCGTCTCTCAAAAAAGGAAGAAATAAATGATTAAAAGTGCTTTAATACAAGGCAACTTTAGAAAGCCATACTGGCCATGTTCATCTAGTTAATTCAAGGATTGGACTATAACAAGCATATCTATAGCTTCCTAAATGATTTTATCTTTGTTACTTATTTATTTACAAATTGTTAAAACTTTTGTAATAAATGGTTAATGTCACCCACCATCTTCACTTCTTTCTCCTCAATATAACTTTTTCCTTTCATCCTAGATTTAGAGAGACATCTCTGCTTAAACATAAACACAAGCCAAGTTTTGAAAGTAATGGATATGTAAGGCTGAAAATTCTCTGGAGATCCAGCTGGTCTGGTGATTAAGGCACAAGGCAAGAAAGTAGGAGACTGTGAGTTCTAGCTGCACCTTAGGCATGAAAGCTGACTGGTTGACCTTGGGTCAGTCACTCTCTCAGTCCTTAATATCAGGCTTAATATGAGAATGTCATAACCAATGGTCAAACACCTAGATCAGTGTTTCTCAACCTTGGCAATTTGAAGATGTCCGGACTTCAACTCCCAGAATTCCCCAGCCAGCGAATGCTGGGTGGGGAATTCTGGAAGTTGAAGTCTGGACATCTTCAAGTTGCCAAGGTTGAGAAACACTGACCTAGATGATCCTCCCCCAAAACAGACCATGTGCTTGTGGGAAAACGCTACGAGAAAAAAAAAATTCTTCAGCTAAGTCTTGCATAGCTTTTTTATACATTTCTAATGGGTCATACAACTAAGCCCTGGACAGACCATGACAAATTTGCCTGAATTTCAAATGGATGAAGTTGGTTCTTATGAACAAGACAGATTAATTGCATTTTATTTTAAGTACCTTGTGAAAAATGACTGCAATAATTCTACAGGGAAAGAAATCAACCAGGCATCCCAAATCATAGGTAATGTTGTGCACAGAAGCTGATGCCTGATTACAGTATTATTCTGCTTCATAAACTGAGAAAAAATGTATTACAAATTGAAGGACCATAAAATCTAGGATGAAATTCTTGAGTTTTGACTCCAAAATGCTTTCATATTTTTCCCAAGATTTCACGTCAAGCCATTGTAAAAAAAGGTTTATATTGAGATGACCTCCAGTTTATATGGATTTATGGACAGTTTGCATATTTATAGGTGCAAACAGTGTGAGTGGTTAGAAGGTACTTTGCTGGTCCTTACTGTTGTGGGTGATATATAGGTGGCTGCTCCACCAAACAAACAAACAAACAAACAAACTTAAAGGTATTTACAATAGGGCAGCAGAAAAAGAGCAAAAAGAAAAAGATTTGCATGCCACATTAAAGGATGTTTAATTGGAAAATAATAAAAATAATTTTGAAAAATAAAAAAAACTGGAAAAATAGTAATTTAAAGGAAGTTAGCACCCACCCCCCTCCTAGAAGAATGAAATATTCTAGGAAATATTAAAAGGCAGAATATTATATTTTCCTGGATGAGAAAAGGATAAACATGTTTTTAAAGACAAAGCAGCTTCCTGCAGCTCCCTGCCCCTCCCCCCTTCAGCTCCAGGACGATGGTATTAAGACACGGCCCTGAGGACATGATAGGATTAGCCCTCTACCCATCTCACCACATGGCACCTGGGAAGATTGCAGCAAGGCTGAACCAAGCCTGGGACACAGACAGCCTACAAAGTTAGTTAAGACCCTCACCCCTGGGAGTCTTGACAGCCAATGGGATACATTTCTTACACAGAAACAGGAAGCTCTAAGGTGGGGGTCCAACAGAGGATATAAATCAATCAATCTCTCTCCCTCTCTCTCCCCCCCCTCTCTCCCATTTGCTCTTTTTGCCCAGGACCTGAAGCCATGTGGTCCAGGGGTGGTTTCCGCAAGGCACTTCTGCTGGTTTGCCTGTGGGTGTGCTGTGCATGCACGCTTGATGCACGATGTGCGTGCATGTACAATGCAATTAAAATTGTTCTGCACATGCACAGAAGCTAAAAACAAGATGGTAGCATCTATGGCGCCACTTGGAGAACCGGTTTGGGAGCATAGCAGGCCTGGGTCGCTGCCATTTTCAGCGACCCAAGCCGTCAAACCACTACAGGTTCATCCAAACCAGTAGGAACCCACCATTGATGTGGTCCTGTCCACCATTAAAACCATCTTTCCAAGCAGCCACCATGTTTCCAGTGTCTTTCTCCCCACTTGGAACTGAACCCAGAAGGACATTTCTTCAATAGAAATAGGCTCTCTCTTGACTATTACTCTAGTATTTCTATGGGTCTCTCAAGGAACCCAGATGCTACCTAGTGAGAAAGTTGGAAAACCTGTGCTCGCACTTCTCAGGATTCTTTATTTCCATACCAAAATTAGATCAGGTAGAACCCAAGAGAGGAGATCCCCTTCCATTACACTGGAAACAGATCATACTTCATATTACAAAGGAATTTTGATGAGCAGGGAAAGGGAAAAAAAAGTTTCTCTATATTATAAAATCACCAGAGGAAATAAACATTATTCCAGCTTGGAAAAAAGAGTGAAGATGTAGAAAAGAAAGGCTTCATTATAATACCTGCAAATGCTAAAGCAATCTTCTTTTCTATGAGAGAAAGATAATTAAGGTATTCTTGCCTTGACAGCATAGAACTGATATAACACCACCTCCGAGGTGGGAATGAATCACTCATTGTTCAGTTTTCTAGGCCAGCTTTTCTTTTGTCTGAAGGATTATTTCCTTAATTTGTATTTAAATTTCAAAAGCACCCAGTGGGGTGTACAATAAAACAGAAACAAGCAACGATTTGAAAGCATGAGGACAAATCTAATGTTTGGGAGAGAGGGTGGGAGATGATTTTTGCATTTCATTTGGAAACCAAGGACCCAGAGTATGGAGGAAGAATGGAGAGGCCAATCAAGCACAGTAATCCACAGTCATTGAACCAGGTTTTGGTGCTTTTGGCAATGTGGGCAGCTGGAAAACGAAGTCAGCATCCCCATAAAGCTCGTCTGTGGAAGGAAGCATTAAGTGCTCCAAAATCTCCTGGTAGACGGCTGCGTCTTAATGAAGCACAGTGGTCCAAAGTCCTGTTGCTCAGTGGTCCAAAGTCCTCTTTTCTGATGAGAGCAACTTTTGCATCTCATTTGGAAACCAAGGACCCAGAGTATGGAGGAAGAATGGAGAGGCCAATCAAGCACAGTAATCCACGGTCATTGAACCAGGTTTTGGTGCTTTTGGCAAATGTTGCTCTCATCAGAAAAGAGGACTTTGGACCACTGAGCAACAGGACTTTGGACCACTGTGCTTCATTAAGACCAGGGTCAATGCAGCCATCTACCAGGAGATTTTGGAGCACTTCATGGTTCCTTCTGCAGACGAGCTTTATGGGGATGCTGACTTCATTTTCCAGCTGCCCACACTGCCAAAAGCAACAAAACCTGATTCAATGACCGTGGGATTACTGTGCTTGATTGGCCAGCAAACTCACCTGACCTGAACCCCATATGGGGCATTGCCAAGAGAAAGAACAGAAACATGAGACTGAACAATGCAGAAGAGCTGAAGGCTGCTATTGAAGCATCCTGGTCTTCTATAATACCTCAGCAGGGTCACAGGCTGATAGCTTCCATGCCATGCCGCATTGAGGCAGTAATTGCTGCAAAAGGGGCCCAAACTAACATATTCATGCTTATACTTTTCAGAGGTCTGATATTGTTCTATGTACAATCCTTGTTTTATTGATTGCATGTAATATTCTAATTTTCTGATATGGTGGATTTGGGGTTTTCATGAGCTATACGCCATAATCATCACAATTATGACAAATCACAGCTTGAACTATCTTGCTTTGCATGTAATGAGTCTTATATATTAGTTTCACCTTTGAAGTTACATTAGTGAAATAAATGAACTTTTGCACGATATTCTAATTTTTCGAGTTTCACTTGTATTTTTTGGGCTTAGGAGGAATTCCTGGGGTTTTTCTACTATTTAAAAAGTCAAAACCTGGTAATTTTGGCCTGCCACATTTATTGCTGTGGGAAACTGGGAAGGAGGATTGTATGGAGTGGGGTAGTTATAGTCAAAATAACATTCTTTTCTCTGTGAATTAAGGACATCTTGCACTGCAGATGGTGTGGTGTGACCGGGAGGCATCTCCAGTTGGGACAGTGTTTGATTGGACCATGTGATGGACATGTGGTGCTGGGCAGGAACTTGAACGTTCACTTGGGTGGGGAAAACCTGGAAACTTTCAGATTCGGGTTTTTCCAGATGTGCCAATATGACATCTCTAATAAAATGGAACTTTGAGAAAACTCAAGACTCGGAGTCTTGGAACACTCAAGGGTGTTATTTGGAACCCTGACAGTCCCCTCAGTGATACTTTCATACAAAGGTCATAAAACAATTCTTAAAACAAATACACAGCAATATTCCATCTCATTATAAACAAGAAGGAATCTTAACTCTCAGCAAGCTTTGCAGGATAGCTGTCCAGATCTCTTAAATATAAGGAGAGCCTGATTAATTTTTGGCATTAAAATTTGGAATTTGGGGATGATATTCCAAATTATTCCATGATATTATTATAGTTTGCATAATTTTGCAAGCCTTCTGGGGGTGACCGTGTATAGCCATATGGATTTGTTCAATAAATACATCATTATTACTCACCATATGATGAGAACATGACAGAAAATAAAATAAAAATACCATATTTTTCAGACTATAAGACACAACGGAGTATAAGATGCACGATGATTTTGAAGAGGTAATTTTTTAAAAAAGGTTTTGCACTCTGCAGGCCTCCCAAACCCTCTGCACACCTCGTTTTTTGCAAAAAAAAAAAAAAGAGAGAGAGAGAGAGAGAGAGAGAGAGAGAGAGAGAGAGAGAGGGAGAGAGAGAGAGAGAGAGAATGCAGAGCTTTGGGAGCCTTGTAGAGTGCTCCTGGGGGCTGGGGTGGGGGGCAAAAACAAGCAAAAATGAGCTGTGTTTTGCAAAAAAAGGGGGCATACTGAGGCTTTGGGAGGCTTGTAGAGTGCTCCTGGGGGCTGAGGGGGCAGAAATGAGCAAAAATGACAATTTTTTGCTCATTTTTGCTCTTTCCAATCCCTAGGAGCACTTTGCAAACCCTCCCAAACCCTCTGCACATCCATTTTTGCAAAGGGGGTGGGGTTTCGGTAGGCCAAAAATGCTGTATTCAGTGTATAAGATGCACCCAAATTTTCACCCTCTTTTTTGAGGTGCGCCTTATAGTCTGAAAATATGGTAATTAAAAGAACTAATTAATTTTGATTTTTAGAATACATGGTAGCTCCTAAAGTAACATTTTATTGATACATTTTGGGGAACGGGATCACAGGAAAGTTCTCTCAGCACTCTCTTACGACTGTCCTATTCTAAAAAGAAAATATTATAGGCATTATTTGATAGTACTTTATTCAATAAAGTACTATCTTTATAGTACGGGCACATCATGCACAGGCCCTGCTAATGCCCAGTTTAGCAAAGGGGGGAAAGTTCCGGTATGTCATATGACACCTCTGTGACACTGCAAGTTTGACACCCCTGCAATAAAGTAACTAGTGCTTTTCAATGATAGCAAAGAATAAACACACACAGATGCATACACATTGCATGTGCCAACTGGCCATCATCATACATATTCGCTTTGTGAATCATTCATAATCAATTGTAGAAAACACGATCCATATGAAGAGATGCCCTTAACAGCATCTAACATTTTATGTTCCATGCTTGTCCACAGCTACTGTAAAATAGCTGGTTTCAAAAAAACAACAACAACAACCCACCCTGTTAAATAAATACAAAAAGAACCCATCCACCCCAAATCTTGAATACATTATGAAAGATAAATGGGAGTTGCCACATTAGTTACTCTAATATTTAATGAGTGGCAGTTTCTCATTATCTGTGGAATGAGTTTTAAATAGCTTCTCCATCAGGCTCTAGAAAAATCACTGTATTCCTAATGGAAACATATGAAAGAAAATAGGACAAATGAGTCATCAGAAAATGATAGAGTGCACAACAATGGCAAAATATAGAAGAACAGCACATGACATTATCTTGCTCATTATGCATATCTAATTTGGAAAGCAATAACTAGAAATTATGATTTAGCAATGAATTTTAGATAAAGATATTAAAAATGATAGCGTAGAATGATAAATATGCTCTACAGGCACACAAAGACCCCAAATAAAAACATTAGCTCCATCTTATGAATAAATGGTTAGGTCTTAGGAGAGCCCAAAGTAAAATCTTGATTTCATTGTGCAAACAGTGGTGATAATATACAATACACGATGAGCGGTGGGGAATAATCAATAGAGGCTTCACAAAACCTAGTAGTAGCAGCCTAGAGGAGAATTTCATTGATGAAAGCAGAAAATAAAAAGCGAAGAAGGAAATTTTTCTCTTGTAACTCTGGCAGAGGATCACATGGAAAACTAGGCATTCAAAGCAATTTTGCACCAAGTTCTGGTAGCCAAGGTAGAACAAGGCAAAAACCAAAGGAGTTGCCCTCCTTCTTCCTTTTCCATTAGAATTTTACAGGTTGCAACTTCTGCTTCAGTTTATTCTCGGTTGTCCCTATTTTATAAAGTGCCATAGTGAGTTGGCTGAGTAAGCAGTAGCGGTTACTTAAATACGACATCTCCCTGAAGATGATTTTGCTATCACCATCTACCCACCCCACCTGCTTGACACAGTCTCCATTTGGATACATAATAGACAGTGGCCACAAAGCATAATTTCGTTCCTCCTCCCAGGCTAGGGAATTTGGAAGAGTTGTCTTCACATAAGCTTTAGGCTAGTTAGTGTATTATTTTTGGCAAGCCTTGAAGTTGTAAAGTAAATACAATTAGATATCCTCCCCTGGCTCACCAGACCAGAAGTATAAAAACTCAAGTGTAATGCCTCAAGTTCATTTTAAGAATGAATCCTTCTCCTTACAAGTTTGGAGTGCTTACAAGTTGTGCAGTAGTTGTTTCAGTGGGGGTATTATCCTGTGCTTAATTAGTTTGCCTACTGCAATCTTGGCAACAGATTCCCAAAGACAAAAACCAAAAAGAAAAAAAAAGAAAAAAAACCCTCTGAAAAATCTATCTTGATTTCTGGAACTCATTATATTGTCTTAGAGGAATAAGAATCTATGAACATGACTCATAAAGCTACAGACATATAAGCTCTTTCCTTTCAGACACAGATGTGAATGTCCCTTAGCTGTGTAAAGTTATATGGTTTCCCTGGACTGAATCCTTTAGTTACTAACAAGGGTAGGGAGCTTTACCTAAGAAGCCTTATTCATATTCATTCATTAATTTGTTCATTAACTTGTTCGTTCATTCATTCATTCATTCATTCATTCTCTATAGCAGTCCAACTCAACCAAGTGAATCTGGGAGACTTTCAATTCTAAAATTTTAAAACAATCAAAACAATTTAAAAGATGTTAAAACAATAAAATACAAAATAAATAAATATAACAGCAGTCATGATGAGTAATCAACTTATAGTGAAGGCAAGTAATAGGGCCTTTCACACATTCTCAGCTCCAGGCCTGGATACGGAGGCAATTTGGATTATTCATTTGGATAACTTAAAGTCTTCTCAACTTCTGTACCTATTAAAAACTTAGGTAAATGTTCAAAATCAGCATTTTCTTCAATATGTGCCTCTAATTACTGAGCACTTCACATACAGCTACTTGAAAAGACTTCAACATGCCTTGAAAGAATATTAGCTGAATATAGATACTGCATCTACCATATTTTGCTTTTTTTTAAAAAGGAACACTTTCAAGGTTTTTTGTTTTCTTTGTACTCTATTTGAGTTATTTCTTCTACAGTTTTCAAATAACCAAACAACAAAATGATTTAAGAATTTTAGAATCTTTTCAGATCTGCAATGTGTATCTTAAAAAACTTTGCACCTCTCTGAAATTATACAGTTAAAGACTAGTTGAGACAGACACAGGGTTTAAATAAAACATATTTTCCTTTATGCCTTCTTAAATTTCAACTTAGTATATAGGAAAGAAGAAATATTTTCTATACAGTTTTCCCATAGGAGCCTAAGCTTCATGAACACCTGGAAATCTCATAATTGGTACCTTAATTTTAAGATTAATTAACATAAGATTTAATTTAGTTGACCTTCAAATGCACAATTACTTTTATTAAGTTGTAATGAATTAAAATTAGTATATTATGCAGAAGGGGTACATAATGTGACAGATACTATCCCCTCCCCCCCCCCGTATAGTTAAGTCAGGACATGGAGGAACCGATAATGAAGGTGACTGCTAATGTGATGCAAAAGCTTTCTCCTTGAAGTCATATATTTAAAAGAACTATGGACAGTAATAATAAATGTCAGTTTTAAATCTGGAAAGGACCTGTATCAGCCATCCTCAGTTGTGTAAATTGGGGTCACAACTCCCTGAATTTTCAGCCACTGTGTTGTCATCCTTAACATATCTAGACAAAAGCAGATTGAGGATGGCTGTCCTCTACACAGTTTCATGTATGTGACATTTATATAAAATTCTTTTGATGCATAAGACAAGTGCTAGTAATTTCAACAAAACCCGGACTGTGACAAATCATCCTGGTGAAGCTGTATTTGGTTGAAGAACTGAAGTCAAGTGCTTATTTTTTGCCTCTGCATGCTTTGAAACTTCTTTTTATTTTTTGGATCCAGAACATTGTACAACTCTAGTGTATCTATCTCAAAAATGATTATATAATGTGTATTAAAACATAGAAATAAATAGGTTGTTTGCATGCATTAATTTGCACGGAGTGAGAAAGATTACATTTCATTTTGAACTGCCATTACTCGTTTTGGGATATTTTTTAATATGCAAGTTCATTATTCTTTGTGATTTTCTACTTTAAATCTGAATCTCACTTAAAAGAAAAAGATATGGTATTTTTTATAATCCACTGACAGCATGAAAGCTTATTTCAAAAAAAACGATGACGGATAATTGTGCATTCATGAGAATATTCAATCATAAATGCTGTAATAATTTGAAAACAGTGAATTATTAGTGGTCCAGAGTGAGTCATTTTAACTGCTAAATCTTTATAGGGTAATATATTATCATTGTTTATTAGAATTTAAATGAATCTTAAATAAGCGCCTTTCTTCTCTTAAATTGGTCCTAAAATGTTATTACTCTGTGTGTGTGTGTTTTTCATACTGGGACTCGCACAGCTGCACCCATTCATTAATGGTTAGCTTTGGGTTAACTTTGTGCTGAAGAAACCGCTTGAACTTGAATGGGTCTGTTGGAGATGAGCCTGAGTGGACTGGGAGAAATTACAGAGCAATTGGGATTTTCCTGTGAAAAAGACAAGCCAAATAAAGAAAGACCAGATGGTAGAGCTGAACATTACAAGACTAATCTCAAGTGTAGGACAAAGAAACCGAACAAGCTGCAGACATTGCAAGGTATCATATTGCTGGTGGAAGCAGTATTCTGGCCTGGTAGAGAGGGAAATAATCTGAATAAATATGAACTTATTTACAAATGCTACCTCATTTAAGTATTTAATAGGCACGAGGTGCCCCTGTTCAGATTCCGTGTAACAATTAAGAAAATAAAATAAAAAATCAGGTGTAAAGTCATAGCAAGAATAGCAGCAACTCATAAATGGCGGCGTGGTATATACCATGTTTCTTTTCTTTTCTTTTAAATCCTTCATCAGTTTCTTCTTTGTTTCATTGTGGTATAAATGAAAATAGAGAGATAGTGAAAGTTTGCTGGCTGCTCTTTAGCAATAGCAATAGCAGTTAGACTTATATACCGTTTCATAGGGCTTTCAGCCCTCTCTAAGCGGTTTACAGAGTCAGCATATCGCCCCCACAGTCTGGGTCCTCATTTCACCCACCTCGGAAGGATGGAAGGCTGAGTCGACCTTGAGCCGGTGAGATTAGAACCGCTGAACTGCAGATAACAGTCAGCTGAAGTGGCCTGCAGTACTGCACCCTAACCACTGCGCCACCTTGGCTCTTTGGAAAGTTCTAAATCCAGAATCGGAATTAAATGAAACCAAAGTATCATTCTTGACCCAATAAACCAGCAGCATCTCTGTGCTGTGAAAAATTGTGTTGCTGTGACGGAAGGCATGAATAATGTGTGAATAATGCCATCATGTGCAGGCAGTCCTCTACTTACAACCATTTATTTAGTGACCATTCAAAGTTAACAACAGCACTGAAAAAAGTGACTTATGATCATTTCCCACACTTACGACCTTTGTACCAGCCCTACGCTCATGTGATCAAAATTCAGGTGAATGGCAACTGGTTCATATTTATGACCGTTGCTGTGTCCCAAGGACATGTGATCATTTTTTGCAACCTTTTGACAAGCAAAATCAAGAGGGAAGCCAGATTCATTTAACAACTGTGGCAAGAAAGATCATAAAATGGGGCAAAACTCATTTAACACCTCACTTAACAACATAAATTTTGGACTCAATTGTGGTCATAAGTCGAGGACTGCCTGTACATGTACAAAAGATACAAGTCTTTGGTTGCAAAACTGCACTCTCCATCTTGTGGACTTTGACTCTCCTGAGGATGTCCGTATATCATATTGTGGTAATTTACTTATTGGGCAACCTATCAGTGTCAAGTATAGAAAGAAACTATAAAAAACATTGCTGAAATGCAAGAAAACTTGAATTATGATTCCTGCCATTCTAACTTGTCAGCATTTGTCCCTTAGAGTGGAAGATGATGATGAGGCATCTCTCTGTATTTTGTATAAACTGGAGAGCGTACCAGTTGGAAAAATGCCACCTAAGAGTTCCCTCACCCTCCATCAAATTACTTAGTCCAAAGATGGATGGATCAAATTAAGCAGATAGAGCAAAGTTATAAAAACTATTTTGCGGATCAGTCTTTACTAATCAAGTTAGTCTTTTTCTACTGCTTCTTCCAAGGAAGTCCTGCCAGGTTCAGGAGATTCTGTTTATTATTATTACAGTCATAGACCAGAGACCAGAACAAATAAAAACACTCAGTAAATATATAATTACAAATTCTAGTATAAAATAATAAATAACAACTGAAATCCATGATAAAATCCAATCTGTCAATTAAACATGGTCTAACCATACTAAAATTACAATTCATAAATGGTGTGGCCCGTAGTCAGTCTAATACTAAAAGGGAAAGGAATAAGCAGTGCAATGGGTTTGCCATATTGTATAAAACAGCTATGGTGGATTAGACATGTGTTTCCAATGAATCCCCAGTGCTTCTGCATAGAATTTAGCCACCTGCCCTGTAGTTATGTATGGACTGTTCACCTTTAAGCAGCCAGGTTCAGGGGTTAAGGAACCTATTCTTCAAAAAACAGATAAGGAGCCTACAACCTCTCCTTTTCAATGTAAATGTCCTTTCCATTCTTGGTATCAATGCAATTAAGCCTTTGCTCAGTTTACTTCTATCTTGCTTTATATTCCCATCAAAAGGTTTATTGCATAGAACTTGGGGGGCAGGAAATGCTCCTCATCCTAAGACGCATGCGTTTATTGATATGAATGCAAAAATGTAAATCTCATGACCAATTCCCCTGGCATCCTGAGAGAGGAGTTCACTTCCTTCCTCCAAGGTTGGTTCTAGGCGGTATGATGGAAGCTCAAGTTCCAGCTCAAGGCCTCTGTTTTGTGGGGTGCCACAGGACTCAGCTCTTCCCCTACTCTTATTTTAACATCTATACATAACCACTCGGTGAGGTTATCTGCAGCACAGGATAGGGCAGGGTTAACTGTCAACAGTATGTTGATAAAACTCAGCTATATACTGTATGTCTGTCCTGAACCATCAAAGTAATGCTATTGAAGTGCTTTCTCAGTGCCTGGAGGCTGTGTAGAGCAAGTATAGAAAGAATTGGCTTTGGATGGAATTTATGCTCTCCATAGAAGAACTGGTACACAATCTGGGAGTTATCTTGCTCATGGGTCTTGCTTGGGTTGGTGGTAGTTAGGGCTACCTTTCCATAGTTATATCTTGTGCACTAATTGTGCCCATTCCTAGACTAAGAAGCATTACTCACAGTCATCCACACCTCAGTAATCTCTCAAAGGGATTAGTACATCACACTATCCTTAATTGGCATTCAGACATTTCAACTATTTAACTATTCCAAAACACAACAGCATATGCAGAATGCCATGATATGCATATACAACACTACTACATGAATAATATTGCCTCCCAGGTAGCTTCTAGGTGCAATTCAAGATGTGGGTTTTCCTCTTTAAAGCCCCACATGTCATGGGGCAAGATCTTGTGGCATTAACTATCCCTGATGGTTTCTTTCTTTCCTACTTGATCTTGCAGAGTGGGCATGCTCCAAGTCCCACTGATAAAACTGCTACCTGATGGGCCTCACGAAGCATGCTGTAGACCAAGCCAAGAAATCAGTTCTACATGAAGGTTAAAACTATGTCTATTACTATTGGTTGTAGCAACAGAATTTTGCAAGGCTGTGTGCCTTATTCCTCTCATCCCTTCTACTTATGTGAATTTGGAAGGTGTCTGATTGAGCTTTGTGCGCATGCCTTCTTCTTGTTTTGGATTTAAACCACATTTTCCCACTTGTTGCTCTAAAAATGGATGTGGTCTATCACTGTTAAGTTCACCTTCTTCACTTCTTACATGTGATTGAACAGTCATGACACCTGTCTTATGAAACTGCCTCCCCCTGAAATACAGGCAGCTGCAATCTTATTGGTCTTTCTAAAGGTTGCAAAACTGAGGCCTGGGTTGTTGATGGAGCTCTGGCATGGTTGTAATTTTGTTTGACATTGATAACAAAAAATTTAGGCAACTTGACCCAATTTCTTTTGAGTTACATTGTCATTATTTGATTAGGTTTTTTGTTCACTGCCCAGATTTCCTTAGGATAATGGGGAGCTCTACAGATGCAATAAATAAATATATTATACCACATAATGCATTAATTATTCCACTGTGCTTGTTTGAATGCTGTATGCTGATACAGAAAGACCCTGCTTTGAATTATTCAAAGCCACAATTTTTAAAATTGTGTTTCATGCTCATTACTGATGGATCCAGAAGAATGAAAAGGAAGCATTCCCAATTAATGCAGTGACATCATGCCAGAACAGTACGATTCTACACTTCATTCCTTGTGTAAAAATGAGCAACCCAAGGGGGTAAAATTCAGCTGGAAAGATTAAATTAGGTATGAGCTCTCTGTTGTTTGCTCCTTACTCCTTGATTTTTAAGTATTAATCAAAGACTAAAGCACTTCTCAAAACAACCTGCCTAGAAAAACTGCAGGTACTTATCTATGTCATTGCCAGGACTAGAATCAAGACTACAAAATAAATAAAAACAAACAAACCAAGCAAACACACACACACAAAGACCAGAGTGCCCAGCAGAGTCTGTCATAAATGAAGAGGACCTTCCCTCAGCTCTGCCTTGGATAGTCAATTTTGTTTTCTTTCCTTTTGGAACACAGCAGACCGGATCAAATGCTGCTGTCGTGGAAGCAAGTGTACATTTATGGATGTGAGCATTCCCATAGATATGTGCCTCGCAGTTCCCTATGACCCACAAGCTATTTTTTTATGGGAAATCTATAATAACTGCAGTTGAAAATGCATGCCATCGATCCCCGCTGGCAGCTAGGATGCCAAGTGGTTCATTAAAAAGGCCTTTCTAAAAGACATCCCAGAAGTACTTATCTGACATCTGGCCTTTAAAGCTTGAGCGTGGGTTTTCGTAGGCTTAACCGAAAATATTGCTTTTTAAAATCCCCTTTGAGGATTTGGTTTTTCTTAGCCGGTTGCGTGATCTGTACCTTTTTCCTTGCCCAGGTTCCCTTCTCCATCTGCTGGGCTGCTTGGAATTGTAGATACTGCCTCATCTGTTTCGAAAAGAAAGAAGTGATAGATATTGAGATATAATTTGAATGCAGAATTATTGTAAATGGTTACACCTGCACTGAAATACATAGGTTATGCATTTCATTAGCTGAAGTCCCCTTTTCTTTTCTTTCATGGAACAATAATCAACGTCAGATTTGTAAACACATTCAATTTCCATACAGATTTAAATGGTCAGGGGCACAGGGTACCAACATTTTGTATAATTGAATTTCAAGTTCTACTTAGAGTCATTCTACTTTATACTATCCTTGAATGAATATTTAGTTCATCTTTTTTTTTTTACTGTGAATAATGGCAAATTCTTCCTCATTCTGTCCATTTACTCACCCTTCTGCTGGTGGTTTTTTTTTCTTTCATAGAGGAAAAAGAGTTTGCAGAAAGTATTTTATGCTGCAATATAACATTGCTCCTTCCTATAATGATCTTTGGTCTTAAAGGCCAACTTTTGCTGTTGCAATTTACAAAGAAAACAGAAAACATCTGAGATGGAGGAGAATATGAAGGTTTGTGGAACATTTACTCTGCCTCTAATTCTATGTATGTATGTTTGTGTGTGTTGTGAGAGTGTGTGTTTGTGTATGTGTGTGTGTATACATGTACATGTACATGTACATATACATATACATATGATAGATAGATAGATAGATAGATAGATAGATAGATAGATAGATAGATAGATAGATAGATAGATAGAATAAGGACGTGATGGCTCAGTGGCTAAGACACTGAGCTTGTTGATCAGAAAGGTTGGCAGTTCAGCAGTTCGTATCCTTAGCGCCGCGTAACAGAGTTAGCTCCTGTTACTTGTCCCAGCTTCTGCCAATGTAGCAGTTCGAAGTGTAAAAACGCAAGTAGAAAAATAGGAACCACTTTTGGTGGGAAGTAACAGTGTTTCGTGTGCCTTCGGTATTTACTCATGCCGGCCACATGACCACAGAAATGTCTTCAGACAGTGCTGGCTCTTTGGCTTTGAAACAGAGATGAGCACCGCCCCCTTGAGTTGGGAATGACTAGCATATATGTGCGAGGGGAACATTTACCTTTATGCATAAACATTTCAGGCAAAAATGGGCGAAAAAGTTTCAGGCAAAAATAATAACACTGTAATAATAACAATGTGCAATCATTTGTTAAAGTCCTTCCTCCCTGGGAAGAAACCAAATCTCAAACATAAAACCCTCTAAGATAATTAATATTTTGAAAAATGGCATCTTCTGACCAAATAGAATCATTGTACTGCTCAAAGAAAAGAATCAAGCATTTTTTGGCCACCAGATGTTCAGGGTAGAAGATTATGTTGGGCAGATTAAAGAAATGTAGCCTCTAAAACAGTTTAAGGTTGTCAAGCTCGTGGCCTACAGGCCGGATGTATCATGCGCTAGCCACACCCATGCCTGGTTTAGCGAAGGGGGGAAAGTCATCATATGACGCCACCATGACGATGCGAGTTGGACAACGCTGGTTTAGTGCCTCATATAAATGTTTCTTAAATGTTACTAAAATATTCTTGGTTGGGCAGGAGAAAAGGCCCCAGTGAGTCTTCCAAAGGATATCTATCTCACAGGGGCAGGTTCATCTAATCGACATTCCTACAGGAGAGGAAGGAGATCTGATACAGAAACTTTTAATCTTCCTCCTACATTATATAACCTGAAGATAAAGCAGTCAAGGAAACAGACATATTGCCATACATCAATTCTTCCATATTTTAAAACGATGTGGTTTTTTTCAACAGCAGTCTCAATGAAACTAAAGTGCGTGACTGCACATGTGCCGATGCTGGCCAAGAAAACATTGAGGAACAATTAGAAAAGTCGGGTGGACAGAAAAAGCCCACCTGCTTCTGAAAGCCTCAAGACAGCCTTGTGCTTGTGAATGAACAGCTGAACAATTGGAGTCAGTGGAATTATTTCGCAGAATGGGCGCAGCGTTTTTGGACATAGTGCTTCTCCTCCAGACTGTAACAAGAGAACGGGATGAAGGGCATTTTGCTGTAACGTATATTCAACTCCTTAGAAACAGCCACAATGCACAGATCGAATGGCTGAATAAATGTAGGATGGATAGCTTGGCTGCTTCGCTCTATTGCATTGAGTGATTGGGCCTCTCCTGCTGTAGCTCCCAGGTATTAATAAAAGTTTTCCAACCTGATAGAAACAGTTTCTGTAAAGGATGAGTTGTGGTACTTGAAGTAAATATGTGCACACTACAGTATATAAGCCATTAACCCTGCTTTAGCTGGGTCATTCAGGGCAGAGTGTCCATGCTATTTGAAGTACATGTAAATAAGCCAATCTGTCATGCAAAAGTCAGGTTCCTATCTTAGAGGATAAGGTCATTCATAGCAACATTTGTTTGTCCTTTTAATTATTTGGCTGAGGCCAGAGAATGAGCAGACCATCTCTCTACAATATATAGATATCTATGATGTATGGAAAGGTGAATAATTCCTTCTGACTGTAGCATGACTTTTTTTCTATTTCTGTTCAGTTTCAAAAATGCAGTTTCAATTGCAGATATATATATTGTGTTCAGTTTTTTTATGAGTTTCAACACTTATTTTCAAGGGTTGTATTTGTGCAAACTGTCTCTTTCTTCCTCAAAAGCGAGTAATCCAATTTGTAACCACGGTGTAGAAAAGCAGTTATTCAGAAGCTAAATCAACAGAATAAATGCATCACGGTGCAGGTTTATTTGCAGCCAAAGAGGTCCTTCATCTCTTCAAGCTTATTTTCTACACATTCTTGCCTTCCTTTGATGTCTGAACTTTATACCTTGCTGCTGTAAACATTTTCCACTGAAGAGGTTTCTAAGATCTCCTCCACCTTAACAGAATGTGCTGTCAATTACTAACAGGAAATGCTACATTCTGGGGTTGGAAGGAATGCATTCACTCATAATGAATAGCGCTCTGGGCTCCAATGGGAAAGCTGCACAAGCGCTGATTTAATCCTGTGGAAATGTACAAACGTCGTCAGTCAATAGCATTGACTCAGATTATTGCTCACCAAGGTTCAGAAAGCCTGGCTGATAGAGCACTTTAATAGATCTCAGCATAATACAAACCTGTTTCTTGGCTCTGATGCTCTGGTTCATCACTGCTTGGCTTCACTTCTGTGCCATTCTCACCTGCCAGAAAAACGACAGCCATAGAGGGTTATAAGACACATTTCTGATTGTTGAGTAGACAAAGTCCGTAGGAACTGCAGCCAATGTAGCAGGTTGATGGCACTACATATAACGAACCCAACAAGGAAAGCATTGGTAAGCCAAAAGTAAATTGCGACCATCACAGGATTGGATCCAAATATAGACATTTTTAGAAGTGATCTATTAGTCGTTAGCCACGACTAACTTAAATAATATTGATTCTGATGTATGACTTCCCAGATTCAACCCCTCCTCCCAATAATGAATATTTAACATTCTTCTTCCCGGTGAAATAGGGAATTGAGGAGGCCATAACATTTTAGAGCAGGGGTCCCCAAACTTGGCAACTTTAAGACTGGTGGACTTCAACTCCCAGAATTCTCCAGCCAGGTATGCTCTGGGAGTTGAAGTCCACAAGTCTTAAAGTTGCCAAGTTTGAAGGCCTCCATTTTAGAGAGTTGCCTTTCAATCCTGCAAACGTTGTATAGAGAATCAAAATGCTTTTGTAGCAGATAGGATTCTATAGTATGCAACATAATCTGCACATGTGTTTTTAGGACCAATACTGTATATATCGGTTACAAAAATCTGGAGGACCACGAGATGGTAGCATAAAACCAGAAAGGCAGTTAAACTCTTGCAATTTAATTGTTCTCTGGAATTTTATTGCCCAGATTTTCTTTCCCAGTTATAAGATTTTTATTTGGCTTAAGTCAGGGGTGGGTTTCAACCGGTTCGCGGCGGTCCCTGCGAACCGGTTGGTCACCGAACCCGGAAGTAAGTAACTTCCGGGAACGGCGAAGGGCGCGCCTGCCCGCCCGCGGTCCTTACCCGGTTTTGACTAGTTCTGCGCTTCCACGCATGCGCAGGACGCATACAGCGCCTGCGCGATCATCCAGGAGCAGCTGGAGCGTCGCGCAGACACTAGTACGCATGCGTGCACCGCGCACGTGCACGAGGACACCGCCGGCCCCGTTCCAACCGAACCGGTTGGAACGGGGCGAGAAACCCACCCCTGGCTTAAGTCTATGCACAACTGGGGATATTGCAGTTTCCCTCAGTGCTATTACCCACTTTAGGCTGCTTTGGAAGTTCCACAAGTTTTCCATGCTAAAGTGATGCATCCATAAAAGATGAAAGCAGAAAATGAGTGAAAACAACTTGAAACACTGCTGTGAGTACAAATGATCCCTATATCTTTGATTTCCAAGCGTAAATAATTTCTTTCTAGAAAATGTATTAGTGTGATTATATTCTGAAGCAAGACAAACTAAACGAGGGTTACCAAATATGCAGAAATTGTGGATAAAATCCGGATTATATTTACCTAGCTTCATAGCAGGAAGGTGTCTTTTCAAATGGATAGATGCTAGCCTTTTACCAAATGACTTTTATTTGTCTTATAAAAGATTTTATTTACCTGATAAGAAATTATCTGATAGAGTTTGATCTTTATTTGTCACTTCTGTTCAGTGTTTGGGCTGTCCAATTTGCTTGGGTTGTCCAATTATACACACCTATCTATTCCCTCTGCTTTTCTTCTTCCTAAAATATTGTACTATTTTTTTCTTTTTAATCATGCTCTTTCTGTTTTGATTTATCCTGACTGCTAACTTTACGTTTGTAATAGTAGTAATAATAATAACATGAATAATTTTGTTTCATTCAGTTTCAAGGCTGCCAAGCTCTTTAACAGCATCTAATTAAAAAGGGAAGGAAGGAAGGAAGGAAGGAAGGAAGGAAGGAAGGAAGGAAGGAAGGAAGGAAGGAAAGGGTATTTAACTGGTTTGATCATTCCTATTACTTCTTCTGTTAATCTTCAGGAATGCTTTAAACACTTGGATGGTTCCTTCCTAACTGGGGTTAAGATATTAGGTGAGCTTTTTCATTGGAGTACATATTGGTATGCCCTGTTTTATATAGTTGATGTTCCATTGAGATATTGTGGTTTGTTGAACTAAATTTCATTGTTGTACATTACCCAGAGTTGCATTTTTGTGAGTTGGGTGGCCCTACAACTCTTTAAATAAAGAAAGCGAGAAAGGAAGAAAGAATAATAATTACTGCATCTACCATGCACTGAATTCCTCCAAATGCTTCACTTATTACAGAAAATGTGTGACAAATTACTTTAGGGCTGTGTGAAGTGGAAAGGCAAGATGTAGCCCTGTGGCTAAATTTCTCTCACTGCATAATCCTCCCTTCCTTCTACTCACATTCATGTTTCGGTGTTTCAGACCCTAAACATAAAAAAGGGGTGCGTTGGCTCAGTGATGTCTCATTCAGAACAGCAACTTTCTAATCTCTATTATGAATGAGCCAGATGACCTATTGTCACCTGGCAGAACCCTGTGCTAGAAAGACAGTCACACAGTAAGAAGGCAGAGTAATTGCTTAAATCATATTGCCAAACTGTTGCGTGTTCATTTTTTTTTTTTTAAAAAAAAACCCTTTTCTAGGAAGAAAAAGAAATGGTATAAATTTCTCCAGGAAATAAATGGAACAAATTGATTTGCAAGTCCTATAAAATGTTTAATCATTATCAGTCTTTCTTTCCCTTCTAGTCCTGCAGGATTGTTATACCTCTCTCTGCGTCTATATAATTGCAATGTATGCACCCCTTTCTTTTATCTTCTAAGAGTCTTAACATCAGAAAAGTGCAGAGAAATCTGGCAAATTTTGAGGCAAAGGAAGGAAGAAAAAAAGAAGGACATCTAAACTAAATAAACACTAGCTATCTTTGAATATGGTGGTGTAAAATCGTTCAAGAAAACCGACTTTTCCTGTCTTTTGGGGGATGCTGTTGATTAAAACAGCCAGCAGGTGGAGCTGGTGTAGAGGCATTTATTTTCTTTTAAACCCAGAGGCCCTGCAGTTTTGATCTTCATTCTTCAGAGATCAGCTTCGGGACAAGATTCTCAACTGTTATAAATCAGTATCGCTGCACTACATTCCAGGCAGCCATGGTGGGATCCCAGGAACTTTAGTTGTCTTCAACCAATGCATTACTGATTTTCATTGCCCTTAAACAAATAGCAAACTCCACTAATTTTTTTAGGACTTCAGAGACCTTACAATCTCTTTAAAATTCCCTTTGGTAAATTATTTTACATCTGTAGTGTTATGCAGGAAACAAGCAAAACTCAAATAAAACCATTGTTCTAATGCAAATATCATTCTATTTTGGAGCACTATTTTTAGCAGTCAAATGTTGGTTGCATCTTTTGTTGTGTAAGAGTATTTTTGGGGCAATAGTGATTTAGAACTGAGGGCCGAGTTGAGAGAATTTCACCATTTTATCCACTGTTTTACTGTTGCACTTGTTTCCTGGATTATTTATGTGCTTACTTGATCATTTTATGTATGCAGACTGGCTCATAGTTTTGCAGCACCTGCATTACCATTACCTTTTCTTCTATTTCATGCATCTCCGTTTTTTTTTTTTTTTAGACTGTTTCTCTCTAATAGTATTCAGTCATTACCACAGAGATGGGGAAATTGGCAGCCCTATCCATTAAAAGGTTAAATTCCACCAATGACCATGATTTGCTGTGAAAATGCCACACATTTGCATTCTGTCTAACAGAGGCCATCTTTTAATAGAAAGGACACTGCTATTTTAATGTTTTGCTCCCTCCGTGTCCCCCAGAATTGACTGGAAGTGATGAACAACATGAATAGCAAATCTGTTCCATTAATGGAAATCCATTCACATGCATTGAATGTAGGATTCTCCGTGTAAGCCTGCTCAGTTTCATTGCCAGTCAGTGTTGTGATGGAGCATGTGATACTAAGCTCTTTTTTTAATCTCTACGGTTGCTAAATCACAGGATTTACATTTCTCATAAAATGTAACACAGGGAATACACATTGTTCAAAGGGGGGGGGGCGCTGAATTCTTTAGTCTGCAATCCAAAGATTCTTCATATTCTGCATAAGAAATAGGGGAGAGAATATCTTTGCAAACTAATATTGGCAGATGTGAGAAGGGGAGGACTTCTTTTACCATACAAATGTGGGTTTAAATTTAGCAGTTCGAGGGCTTACCTTAAATCTGTATCTTCTGGCAAAGAATGATGACCTGATCATTGAGTCATCACCTGACCATGGAGTGATCAGTTGATCACTCCATAGTCAGGTGATGACTCAATGATCAGGTCATCATTCTATGCAAGAAGATACAGGAGGGAAGAATGGGGAAGGGAGGGAGGCAGGGAAGGAAGGAATTTTCCCCTGAAAATTCCAGAAAAAACATTTTCTTTACACTATTCTCTCCTTTAAAACACTCCCACTCCATGGACAATACAAATAAAAGGAGCAGACATGATTTACTATTCATACATTTTTATTTATTTTCCACAGAAATTGCTACCTAAGGAGCAAAACATGCACATAAGTTTTTCAGATCATTCACAATGACAGCATGTCTTTTGCCAGAAGGATGAATATTGCATTGCAATCAGGGATGGTATTCACTTAACCTTCCCTACCGGTTTCCAAATGTGAGCATGTGCATGCAGTCAGCTTTCTGTGCATGCACTTTGGCTAAAAAAGTGCCTAAATGGGATGCCATAGAGCTGGGGCAGGTGGGTGGGGCCACCCACGATTTACACTACCAGTTTGGGTGAATCGGTCCGAAGCGGCAGAATACCACCTCTGATTGCAATCAACTTCACTATCACTTTCTGTTTTACTGGAAGTATCCAGAATAGTATCCAGATGGCAGTCACCATGGAAGACCTAAGGTTGGTGGTCTAGTCTAATCCTTACAAAGATTTGAACTGCACTCAGGAGCTTTCAAAATAGTAATAGTTTTTAATGGCATGGCCAGTTTAAAGTCTTCACGCATCTAGCTACTAATGTTACCCTACAAGAAAAGAAATTCGGAAGCTGCAAAGTTAGAATTACAATAGGAGTATGGAAAGTAAGAGCATGAACACAGGAAAGTTCAACACAGTGAAAAATGAAATGAAACGACTACAAACTGACAGCAACACTGAATTGTATGGATTTGGATCAGACACCTTCAGGGAGAGGATCATTACTCAAGACATTAAAAACTAAGAAGCAACAGCATTGCTTTTACATACATACATACATACATGCATGCATGCATGCATACTGAAGATACAGCAAGAACAGTAGTTGGCTGCAATATTGTCAATGACTGAACAATACCATTTAGACTTTATGGACAACCGTGTATGATAACCATTCAAGTTTGTACCACAACTAATGTGGAAGAAGGGAGCAAAAAGGTAAATAAGAATCATATTCAAGAATGTTATAAACAAATTAAGAGACCAAACTTGAAAAAAGGGAATGTAGGACTTTTGATATAAAATGTTGAAAATAATTATACAAATAATGAGTTCTTTTATCGAAATCACTTTGTTTAGTCTACTCTAAGTTAAAACAGAAACCTGAGAGTTTATAATTTCAGATATTGAAACTGGAAGGAACTAAAGATTCCATGTGCAAAATGAAAAAGCTAAAGGCCTTAGTGATAACAACTAAAGTGGATATGCAAGTGAAAAGCCAAGATATTGACCTGGATAAGGACTTTTTACTAGACTTACAAAAGAAGTTGCTTACAGCCTTGAATAAATCTTTGAGACAGGAAAAATAAAAATAAATTGAAAAGAGATTAAACTGTGTGACAAGGAAGAAGGAGAGGGAGGAGGAGGAGGAGGAGGAGGAGGAGGAGGAGGAGGAGAAGAAGAAGAAGAAGAAGAAGAAGAAGAAGAAGAAGCTAATTGCCACAGTAGTTCTATCCTTCCCTCCCTTTCATCCTGCTCCTCCTCTTCATCTTCAACCTGCTCACTTTAAGCAAGCCAAGGATTCACCATGCTCTCAGGTTGTCCCCATTCCATCTATTTTTCAAGGATTCTCGGGATATGATGAACTAATGTGATTCATAAAATTAGGAACAAAATAAAAAGAATTCAGACATCCAGGGTCGACCTCTAGATATATGGATGAAAATGAACATTACAAAAGCCCTGACTATATTACAACAAGGACTAGACCATGACTTACCAAGAATAATGTTAAAGGCAGCTGAAAAGCTATTCTAATTAAGTTTAGAATGGGCAAATTAATTTTATGTGACTATAAGTCATACTAGTGATGGAATAACCAGCATGTTTTGTTGTATAAACTATACTAAGTCATGAAATGATACTAAAAACATATGGCTAAAGACAATTAGTTGTCAATGCAAAGACATGGATAAGGGAGCCAAAGGAGATAAAAATAGAGAAAGAGAGAAAGGAAATGAGAACAGTTTCATTATGCAAATAATACACAGCTCCAAAGGAATTTCTTTCCAGTCCTCAGCAAAAAAATAATAATTTATGTTTGCAGATGACAGTCACCCACTGAACATCTTTTATTGATGAAGAACTTTTTCCTAATTACTTCTTTCTACTAACACTAGAAGCAAAGCAAATGGAAGGGCGTTTAATAGTGTATGTCTCATGCAAAGAGGCAAGGCTATTTATGTTCTCTAACTTCACCCTTTTCTGTCCTTCGTTTTCTGGTCATCAACGGTAAATCCAAAATCACCAACTCACATTTTATCCTGATGTCATATTAGCAATAAAAATATATTTCCCTTCCCTCAGCTTGACAATGTATAACTTTTCCCTAACATGAGCTAAAATTTACAAAAAAAATTCTTAGATGGCAACTGCCACATGCTATCTTTCATTAACAATAAAGGGGTGGATAAGGCATAAACAGGGTGTATGGAGAGCAGAGGAGCCAATAATTGGTTTTCATTTTTTTTTTCCGGGAGTTGATGGCAAGACGAACTGATGTAATTAATAATTAGTACAATATGCTATTGGCTATGTAATAGTATACATGTGATTTATATGTTATGAAAATGGAAAATAAAAAAAGTTTTGCTTAAAAAAAACCAATAAATGATGCGTAATGATCTGTTATTCTTTCCAAAGATGATAGAACATCATATGTCTTTTTTTTGACTAGGCAATGTAAATAGATCCAAGTTCTGTCTAATGTGAAAGAAGAACTTCTGTCCACTGCTGTGAGGAAAAAGAACCCCTTTAAGCACAAGAGTTTTGCACATTATAATGGCACAGCACAGACAAAATTAGCCCATCTGTTGCTGAAATGCAATTTGCTGCAAGGGCTTTGTTTTCCTTGCCAAACTGGTCACTGACAATTATTAAGAGTCTATTCCCTTCTTACTTTTTTTTTATAGAAAAGCTAAGAGTTGATATTCAAATTTATAACTGATAAAACAAAAAACAGCAATAACAAAAAAAAATCCAGTAATCTTGCTCACAAAGAAGACAAGATTTTTTTTAAAAAGGGAAAGAAAAATAGAAATCACAGAAACCTGTGAAAACCTGTACATAGTATTTTCTCATCACTTCTCTGGAGTTGTGTTGAGTATGAGAGGAGGCAAGGCTCAATGTTTGCTAATGTAGCAGCTCCAAGATGAAACATGGATGCAAAAAATTAGCAAAAAGCACAGAGTCCTTGGTGCTCTCTGAGCTTCATTGGGGTTTTTTTTTTTTTTTTTTGCAGACATTTCATTACTCAGATATATAATACTGTATTTTTTTAGTATTTTCAGTGCTAGAAAGGAATGTGCTTTGCTCTCTCTATATCAGTGGTGGGTTGCAGGCGGTACGCCCCAGTATGAGCGTACTAGTGCCTGCTCGGAGCACTGGTACCGTTCCAGTACGGTGCTCTGGAGGGCCCACCCGCTTTGCCCGAGCTCCTGTATTTGAGCTTTTCAGAGTGCACGGTGTCGGTGTGATGTTCTGCCGAGCAGCTAAAGCATCACGGAGGCTCACGGAGGCATCGCAAGAGGTAAGGATGCATGCATGCACTGTGTGCGTTTGTGTGCACGCTGCACGCATTCATGTGGTGGATGGCGGGTCCCATTGCAATAGGTACAGTTGCAATGGGATCTGGAACCCACCACTGCTCTATATATACAGTAGTTTGAACCATCAGAGTTAGTTGGGGTGTTGTTTCCTAGGGTGTAGTTTATTGCTTGACTGTCTAAGTTGTAGTTCCTTGATTAGATCATTGTTTATTGTTTGATTCTTTGTCTCGTATTAATGCTGGTGTTAATCCCTGCTTATCTCTGTGTTGATTGCGTGGGTGTTGATTGTTGGCAATGATGTGTTCTGGATTTTTTTCCTTTTTAGGTTTTTTATTGTCTCTTTTGAATGGTGTGTAAATGTGGTTTATTTCTATGTGCCTGGTGATAGCTGATTTTTCCAAATGTCATGATTCCAGGAATTTCTTAGCATTTTTGGATTTGGCTTCATCTAAGATGCTCACAATTTTCCAATTGAAACTATGGTTTACTCTGTCCATTGTGAAATTAAGGAGTTTTCATCATACTGCTGCTAGTTGGCATTCATGGATGCATTCTGCTTGTCTGTCCCACATAGTGGCTGTTGCAGTTTTTATGTTGTAAATGACTCCTGCTTTTCTTCTTATGTTACTGTTTTTTTTGGTAATCTCATAGCTATAATAAGAGACGGAGTTGCAGCATTTACCATTTTCACTGGCACAGCTCTCCAGAGAATGCTTTGCCATATCACTTTCCAATTTAATTATAACCACAAAAAGCCAAAAAATGTTAGCTGTGTGTTATCTGGCCTTTTGCTGTTGTTGTTTTTTCATTTATTGCTTCGATTTAAGAAATGCTGGAATGTTTCCTGACTCTGTCAGCTGTGGAAGTTATGCCCTTCTGTGCAAACAGTCTATAAAAAGAAGGGAGAACACTTATTATAGTAGATTTGTATAGCTCTTGTGTATGTGTGTTTCTTTATAAAAGTGCACATGCAATTAGTGGGTAGGATGCTTTATTAAGAAAGTCATGGTTGAGAAAAAATGGAACAGAAGCCATCCTCACTTTCACATAGAGGTAATCTGTTCCACAAAAGACCAATATTGGCATTGCAAACAAACACATAGATACTCCCTCCTATATGGTTTCTTGCCTCTAAAAGTGACCTGAACCATGGATGAGGTGAGGAAAAGGTGACCAGATTACAGATTAGATTACAACTTCCAGACAGCATGGCCAACAGTTATTAATGATGAGACTGGTAACCCAGTCTCATATACAGAAAGAGCTAGGTTCCCTATAGTTAATAAAGAGCTAGTCCATTTGTTTATTTAGCTAATGGCATTATTACATTAGTCAGGAGATTATAATGCTAATGCAAAGTAGTAGTTTGGCTGTTTGTTTAGCAGCTCTGTTGGATAGATGCTTGTGCACTTCCCAAGGTGCACCATAGGAGGCCAAGCTAACGCCGCAACAGAAAGAAAGACAAGTGGTCTTTCCAGCAACATCATCCAAGGCCCTCTCCCTCCACAGAAGCCACCTTGCAAATGGGTGTTGCAACCAGGAAGGTTTAGTGCTGGCAGGATTCTAACTGCCGCATGAAGAGCTGTCTTGTTTTCCCACCTGTGGTACATATTTATCTACTCACACGGAACATACTTTCAAATTGCTAGGTTGGCAGAAGCGGAGGCAAGTGACATGAGTTCACCACACCATGCAGTCAAACTCAAACCGCTGGAGCAGAGACCATCTCCAATGTCATTAAGCCACTGAGCCAGCGTGCCTCTATCTAGTCCATGTTCAATTTGGAATATACAGTATGTCTACCTAATAAGACTCTATGGGCTTGATGTCAATGAATTTCTCAATATGTAGGTTCACTTCTAATGTTACCACAACCACAGATTAGAACCCACATTGTTGGACACCTGATAGCATCTTGATTCATGCAAGAGTAGCCAACCATAGCTTTAAGTAATTTAGTAATTTATAGAAATTTATGGAGTAATTTATTTGTAGTGCCATTGAGCACTACAAATAAATTACTCCATAGTGGAATGTTTGTACCCAATCAAATCTTCAAATGAAATGAAATAATCTTAGACTTAAAAAAAGGAAGAGCGGTTTGAGGGTTGTAAAACCACTTGTATAGTAGACCTACATAAAATGGAATAGCTCCTACCACACAATTGAATGTGTCCATTAGCCAGATAAAAACACTTGCCAAAGTGGTCAGAATAGCCTATATTATTGTAGATAATGGCTTTTTATTCATTATTACCACTCTTCCTACAAGGTTTTTGAGCTCAAAACTGACACAGAATCAGTTTGCAGTGGATTGATCCAAAAGTATATTTGGCAATCATGTTGTAACAGACAACAAATAGTACCTTTGTCAAAAGGTTTGGAATATATAAATATATGGTGTGTTTCATACAATAAATATATACAGATATGATTAATCACTAGTAGAAACAACTTGCATTATTTTATTTTGTTTCATTCTCAGACATTCCACTTTTATCTTATGAAACACCAAAGACATTAAAATGAATAATCAGGTGAACAGCTTGATATTACTGTAGCTTTTGCATGAAGTACTTCTGAATCACTGACAAAGCATACATAACCCTAATTTATTTGTTCACCTGCTACTTGCACTAGCTTACAACATTCATGGTAATGACAATTATGATCCATGAAGCCCTTCTTCATAATATGTAAGGGGTAGCAATCTAAGGAATCTTCCTGAGGTTTACCCCAAAAGGTTTCAAAGAAGCAGTTCCAAATTACCAAACACACACTAGGCATTAGGTATTTTCTGCCAGCCTTGAACCCTTTTTGGTCTGGTGGGCACATTTTGAGAATATATTGTAGGTACTCTTGTAAAATTACTCCATAGATAAGTCATTCAAAAATGACTGACCAGATACAAATAATTCACCAGAATTCCAGATGAATCTAAACAACCACTTCTGCAGAATGCTCTCAAAGAAAATAATGTGCCACAACCAACTACCATGATTCTGAGGCCCATATGAAGGCATTTTTAGCAATAAGATACTAGTATCAGGGTTCCAAGTAATACATCCCATTCAATAAGAACTCCGGAGCAGGTAAATTCCTCAAAGAACATTGCCCTGAAGCTATGAGAACTACTGTAGGTGCATATATCAGATGGGACAAAGTCAAGCCGAAACCAGGGAATGATAGGAGAGGGCTGATATAGATGCCACATCATTGCACAGATAAATTAAGCAATTTGGGACACAGTAAGTATATATTTCAAGCTTAATGAAAGATAGCTTTTTGCCAAGCAGCAGAAGCTAATATCCTTATGCCAGATCTCTTCTCATAAGAAAGCCATAGAATCTTATGAGGACTTTGTGGAAATCTGCTTATAAGTTACAAATAAATTATTCTCCAAGAATATGTTCAGTTCAGGCAGGTCATTTCCTGATGCAGAATCAATACAAATCTCCTGGTTTTATTTGCAGACCAGAGTTATGAATGACCAGGTTTTCTCCTCAACAATCTAGACCTTTAAACAGAAACGTTTAACTAGGGACAAATTGTGAGGTCATTAAGATTTTTTTCCCTGCTACCTTGCAGCTTGGATTTTTAATTTGGGAAATAAACAGAAGCAGGGAGAAGTCCAGGCAATCAATCAACAGGAGTCAATATTGATTGAAAGGCACTCTTATACACGCATGCACGCACGCATGCATGCACAGACATCATTTATGTACATTTGTTTCCATCCCATTTTATTCAGCATGACTGTATGTCTGGAAAATGTGCTTAAGGTCTTTAGATCTTCTGACTTTAGTCAGCTTTCTTTAATAAATTCCTCCTTCTCTCTATAGCCCTCTAAAAACCTGCTCCACAATGTTACGGATCTCTCCAGAAGTGGGGTAGGCAAAATGCTGCTTGCAGAACCAACATGGTTTTAGCTATCTTCTTTGGTACCCATCAAGCTTTGCTCCACTTAATTTTTCTGTTTCAAACTTTAATTTCATTATTAAATTTTCTAAATAACAACAATAAATTGGACAAAACCCAAATTGGGATACTATAGCAATAGATTGGCACTCTGGAAAACTCAGATTAGTACAACAGAGCTAATTCACCCTTTATGTGATTTATCTGTCTTCTTGGGATAGTCACTATATGACAGCCATTTTGTGAGGGTACTATGCTCTCAAAATTCTGGAGGTGCCGTTGGCCCCAAGGTAGAGTGTATGGGAACCTGGCGGGGTGGGCGTGAATCAGGAAAAAATTCCATCTCTCCCTCTTTAGTCACAAATGATACTGGATTGCAATTTCCTCCAGAAGACACAAAACCCACAACAGCCTCTTTATTCATGTAAGAACTACTCTGGATATAGTTCCTTGTCTTTAAAAAGCATCCTTTTTTCTTCCGAAAAGCTAAAAATAGAAATATTCCACCTGTGACAGACACTGTCATACAGGGTTTAGAGTTTATTTATAATTATGGAATTTATTATTATTATTATTATTGTGGAGATATACATATACATGATATACCATGAAGGGAATAGAATTAACAAAATCTGGATTGTTATTATTATTATTATTATTATTATTATTATTGGCCTGGATTTGCTTCCAGTAATATTTGTGAGAGAGAAAAGGAGGGAGGGAGAGAAAATGAAAATATACTTAAATGCCTATCTTCAGCATCCCTGCCTGTTGCACTGATTATACCATTGTTCACACTAAGGTTGTGGAAGCTATTTTTGAGATTAACACAGTGGTGCTCGTAAGTGGAAGACAGTTCTTTTTATGTGCCACAGATTAGTAAAACCCTGCTGTTTGCACACAGTTTCTTCAGTCTGTATATTGAATGGCAAAGAGAGGCTGAGGTCAGTAAAAGATGAAATTAAAATTAAGACTGATGAAAAGAGAGAGAGAAAAAAACCATTTACATCATCATTATCATCATCATCAAAACAGACAGCATGGCAACTCAAGTGTAGACAGTACAATTTAAAGCAGGGGTTGTGTTAAAATTCCGTAAGCATGTCTATCACTGGCAAATCTCTGTAAAGCACAGTTATGGAGCTGGTGGGGTTATTGGTTATTTCAGGTAATAGATAGAAATGTGTGATGAATTCCTTGATAGATATGCATCCTGGAGATACCTTGGTTATCACTTTATATGAATGTCTTCTGACAACATTCTATTAGTCACTTTAAAAAACTGTAACTTTGCTCCTTATTTTATTTCTACAAAAGAGGGAGGAAGAGGAAAACTAAAGCTAAAATTCTTCATATGGCATGCATTGCGTGGCTCCCAGACGTACAGATCTATGCATGCAAATGCATTTATATAGATATCCTGTTTAAAGCTCATTCATATTAGGAACATGTATTCAAACAAAACACTTCTTTCTTACTCCTGCCCCCCCTCCCCTCTTTGCTGTAGAGACAGTGCTAAATCTTCCGTGCTACTTTAATCCAGATGATATATTCTTTTCCATTGATTGTTTTTGTGGTTTCTATTGATTCCTGGGTCTTCTGGCCTTGGATGTCATGAAATGGATATTAAATACTCCAATAAATAAATGTTAATAATATAGAATCGGCTTAATTGTACATAATGTCTAAACACAGAGCAGATTGAGAAAACAACGCCCTTCTAATTATACTTATAGCTGAGATGATGCCTAGCAGATCCTTTCTCTGAGCAGCACCAAACCAACAGGTGCCGTCCTGTCTGAGTCTGCCATGAGTTTCTCCTCTGACATATTAACAAGTGCGAGAAGCCTCCATTTGGGGGAGAACGGGGAGATGGTGAGCACAATTTAGAATGTTGAAAGCTGTTAAAAGTGCTCTGACTTTAGATGCTAGGAAACCAAATCATTTAACAGAGTTCTATTTTGTCTTCCCACATGCTATTCCTTACCACCTCGGTCTACCTTTATAATTTTCAAAAAAAAATATCAATCCAAACAAAGAAGATGTGGGGGAGGGGGAGGCTATTACACACTATTTCAAAATGTTCTAAAAATACCAATGAGTGCATGTGGTGAGAACAGAGGGACTCTCTGCAATGAAGTTCTACTGAACACTTGCACTTTGCTTTCCCATCTGCTAATTTCATTATTTGATTTTTTTTAAAATTGTAAAATGTCAACTGGAACAGAAAGTCCAGTAGATCCCTCCAGTTGTAACCACAAGCATATTGGCATCCACGAGTACCGCATCTTATTTTAGATCAGCTGAAGGTGGGAGTCAAAATATTTTGTTTTTAAATCTTTGCTTTTGTTTTATCTGATGTATATAATAAAATATACATGGTTAAAATGTTGAAGCTATGCTTTCCAAAAGCATGCTGCAGGTCTCTCAAAAAGTCATGAAATAGTGGTGGTGGAAGGGACATTAATTTCCTTATCTCAGCAGAGAAGTAAGCATGGTTCTTGAATAAAATGCCTGGCCTATCTTGTTCACAACATTCTTCTGATGAAGGCAGAATGAATTAGCTCTCTTTAATTTATTGCTAGCCAATTGAGAAGACCTTGTAGATAAAAAGTAAGAAGCAGAACAACTGCTCATGATTAATATTAACTGTGTCTAATGAGACCCTTACCTTAGACTTCAAAAATGCAGGTTTTAATAAACAGCGGGTAAGGATTACTTCCCTGAGGCAGGAGAAACTAATGGAGAAAGGACTCTAACAGAGGCAGAAGTTCCTGCTGCTATTAAAAACAATACCACTTGGGGGGAAATGTAAAAAAAATCAGTTGAAGAACCCAATGTGGCTGAATGAAGTTTAAATAAAATGTACAAATGAAGAAGGATTGACATTACTAAGGAACAGGACTTAGAGGCACTAAGGAAAATTAAATTTAGAATGAGGTGTGATAGATGAAGGATATTAATTTTTCCATTTGCAGTTGTGTTCAAAAGAAAAGAAACAATACAAATTATCCGCAACTCACTGAAAATGGCAAAACAAACAAGAGATAATACAGAAAAAGGCTCCTATTTCAGCTCAGTCTTCTCTGAGAAAAGAATAAGCATTCCATCTGTCAGTTTTGAAGAGAAGGCTGAAAGAGCTTACTCACCTTGAATGAATTGACATCTTCAGGGCCAGACATATAGCATCCTAGGGTAGAGAATGGTGTGCTGATGGGCTGACAAAAACTGTATTCATAATCTTTGGAACATCCTGGATGAAGTACCAGATGACTGGAGGAAGCAAATGTCCTTATTTTCAAAAAAGAGAAATAAGGCTCCGGGAAACGATAGATTAGCCAGTCTGACTCTATTAACAGGGAAATGTGACTTTAGAGCAAGTCATAAAGCAAATAAAATGTAAGCATAATGCAGGGATTACTAGAATCCGCACAGATTTGTCAAGAACAAATCTTGCCAACTATTTTTTTCCAGTTTTAGATCAGGTAGGTTCCTTAGTAAATTTGTGAATAATGCACAATTCATATAGTACAGTTTCATCAAGGGACTTGAAGTATCTCATGACTCTCTAATTAGAAGGCTAAAGTATAGCTTAGATGGTACGTCTATAAGATAGATGAATTGTTGGCATGAAGCCATCCATGGAAAGTACTCATCGATGATTCCTTGCTGAAGGTTTGATCTCAGGATTAATACATTTCAACATTTACATTAATGACACGGAAGTAGAGATGGAAAAATGCTTATCACATCTGCAGATGACACAAACTGGATAGGATACTTAATTCTCTAGAAGATAGAACATTTAAAATGATCTCAGAATGTTAGAGAAGTGGACTGGAAAAAAGCAGAATGAAATTTAATACAGACAAATGTGAAGTTCTTCATTTAGTAAAAATTAATTAAACCTAGGGATACAGGACAGATAATAATTGGATGGAGATAATAGGTGTGAAAAGGACCTTGAAGTTGTAAACGCTTCACTACTTAAATATGAATCAGCCGTGTGATCTGGCTGGCAAAAGGCAAATGGACTTTTTATTTTTTGCTACAACAACAAAATGTGAGTTTCCAAGTTACAGGATGACAATTCCACTATAAGTCTGGATTGGTCAGACCCCACTTCAAATACTATGCCCACTTGCCCAGTTCTGCACAGTATCCTTTGAAAAGGATTTGGATCAAGTAAAACAGGCTGAGAGAAAGGTAATGGGGCTAAACAAGAGATTATGCCTTACAAGAAAGATTGATGGCAAAAGTTAGCCTTAGAAAAATTCATTGGGAATATGAGAACATATTCTCATACTCCACAGAAGATCAAGACTTCTAGCATTCTAGCTTTCAGAACACAGAATAATGTTAAGAAGTAAGGAGGATTCAAAGTGAATGTTTCAAAGTTAAAGACGACCCCCCCCCCCCGAAAAAAAGGACAAGCACTTTCATATGATAATGCAACCAATTCTATGGTGCTGATTGACTCATCATTGTATGTATTCAAGGCTAGATAGCCAGAAGGCTGACATCCCTGAACTGAGCATAGGTTTGGACACAAGCCATTGTCCAATTCTATGATTATGTGGTTCCTTTAATTCTTCTGCAATCATGGATATGATTTTTTAGCAATTCTATGCGATAATATTCAATGCAGTTTCAACTGAAGTAAGGCGAATTTGGAACCTGGTTATAGTGTTTTAAGATAAATGGATACTGTCAAAAGGGAAAATAAAATATTAAAGTCTAAACAGACTGTAGAAAATAAATTCCTGTAAGTATAATTTTGCTTTAAAAAGGGAATGCTTTGTGGCCACATTTGTTTCTTGGCACTTCCCAAGAGGCTCCTTCTGTGGTATTTTATCTTAATTTAAACTGTCCTTTTCAAGATATCTATAAAATTTACTTTATTGAAGAGAAAAGATTTGATTGAATACTTTAAAGAAATGTAAAAAGAAAGTGAAAATAAAGAGAAAAATCTAGCTTTTGTATTCCCCCCCCCCAGGGGTGGTGAAAATATTTTGCATAGGTGCACTTTAAGTGCACTAATAAATGAGGCTGAGATTTAAAGTGTAAATTTACTTTTTAACTTATATCCATGTTAAAGATAATTGGCTGGTTTCTGTTTTCAGTGTTGATGAAAATAACCCATCAATTGCTTCTATTTTCTAACAACATGATACACACAAACAGGGTATCTATCTCATGGGCTAAAGTACTGCAGCTATGTGTTTTAGATAGCATGTACCAAGCAGAATGCTTGTGTAGTGTTTCACAGTGTCATGTTCATTATAGACAGATGTACATCTCCACATATATCAAACTCTGAAGGCCTCTCTAACTTAGAATCTTCTAAAGCAGGGATGTCAAACTTGCGTTGTCACATTGTCATGACGTGACGTATTCCGACTTCGCTAAAACTGGGGTGGGCATGGCCAGTGCGTGATGCATCCGGGTTATGGGCCGCAAGTGTGACACCCCTGCTCTAAGATCATAGACTACATATTTTATCATTTTACCCAGTAGCATTGATCAGTGATTGTAGTCCTTGCATCATTAGGGAGATTGCCAACCACAAATTCTACAAAGCTGTTTGTGAAAAATAAAATGTCTTCATTTCATGTAATGTATGACATTGCTTTAATTCAAGATCCCTAGTATTGCAATACTTAATATATCTCACCTAAACTTAAGGAAATGGTCAAGTACTCTACTAAATAAGAGAAAGGGGGGGGTAATCATAATGATTTAAATGAGTAATTGTGCAGATTGTCAAATGTAGATATACAACAACTACTGAAATTTCTACAAGTATCCCCAGTCTTAAATAGTAGAGACTAAATCCCCAGTCTTAAATAGTAGAGACTCACATTTTAAACATTTCCCCCCTTATAAAATAAGTACAAGAATGTCACACTCCAACCTAACAGCATTTCTCCAAAATCACCTTTCCCCTGAAATAACTTTTGAAAGTAAACACTCTTTGTCAACTTTAATAAGCCTTAGTAGAAGAATATACAGGAGATTTTATTTTCTTGTTTTACTATGAATTTTATTTGACTACAAGTCTCTTTAGCTCTAACCAAGAACTTAAGAAAATGCTTAAAGATTTAGTATAACAATATCTGGAAGGCACAAGTCAATGGAATTTGCCAAATTTTATATTCAGCAATTCAATAAAGTGCTTGCATTCAAATGTAATACCTAACTATAATTTTATTGTGGTTACATTCACATGTAACACCTAAGCATAATCTTACTCCCTTCTGCCTCTTTCCTTCCCAGTTGATTGATAAGTGGAATAAAGGATTCACTTCTGCTAATACCCTGATTTGACATTTAATAGAATAACAGAGTTGGAAGGGACTTTGGGGGTCTTCTAGTACTGCCTACTCAAACAGGAGACCCTACACCATTTCAGACAAATTGTCCAATCTCTTCTTTAAAATCCCCAGTGTTGGAGCATCCACAACTTCTGGAGGCAAGTCATTCCACTAATAAATTGTTCTAATTGTTCTAATTCTAATCTGTAATTCTAGGTTGGTTCTCCCCTTGATTAGTTTTTATCCATTGCTTCTTGTACTGCCTTCGGGTGATTTGGAAAATAGGTTGACCATCTCTTCTTTGTGGCAGCCCCTTAGATATTGGAACATTGTTATCAAGTCACCCCTAATCCTTCTTTTCAATAAACTAGATATACCCAATTCCTGCATATCCTATTTCATGTACAGTAAGTACTACAATCAACAATAAACTAATTGAAAACCAATTTGGGTTGTTATTGGCTTTTTCAGTAATGAGATATTCTCTTAAACAATTGTTCTTAGCTTGCATATTATACCAGTCAGGAATCTTCTTGTCAGTTTCTGATTTATTGTTTGTTCTGGTCATATGGATGAAAGGTTGAGATGATACCAAAGCTTAGCATGGGCTGTTTTCTGTTCATGCATGCAATGCTAATCCATGCAACATGCAAATGCAGCCAACATCATTCTTACTTAAGATTCACTAGAGTCATAGTCAAAAGTAATTCTATTTTGAAATTGTGGTACATTCTGCATAACTGGTTATTTGCTATGTCCCACAACTGAAATCCATATATTTGGTTTTCAAAGCTACTTAATTCCAAAGAACACTATAATATTTGTGAACATTTTTCACACTAGAAAATATTTTACCATTGCACAACCAGGGGGCAACATTACAGGCAGGAGAGTTAGAAAATATCCTACTTGGCTTGCAAAGCCAGGCCCCAACTGCACCTGAGCTTGTAAATATGAGCACTAGGAATAATGTCTAACAGGCTGAAGAATATATAATTGAATAATGAAAGAGATCTTAGCATCCAGAATTTTTTTTTAAAGCAGATAAGTGCTTTTTGAGAGGTTGATTCCTACCTACCCTCATTGTCATCCTCCAGATTCTCAGACAGTTTGGCTTTGCATTTCACGGGTGAAGGAGAGTGACTTTTCTTTTCAGCTCCCTCTGCAAGTGCAAAAAAAAAAAAGATCAGAAAGAGATATTCATTCTCAAAAGCTGAGGTTATAATGCTTGAAGTTGGATGATGATGAACATTATTACAATTATGGAATAGGAATGTGTAAGGTATTGGAAAAGTAAATTGACTGCACCTCCATTTTGCTCCAGGAGAAAAATCACTATACTTTCAAGCTTTGTGAAGATTGATTTTTGCCTCCTGTGTTATTATCACAGTTAGGAAGAACCCTAGGCTGAACTAAAATGCCATATTTCAAAAGTTATTAAACTGTATATATCAATAATTATATTCTCTCTTTTAATCTACATTATGCCTATACCATTGGATTATTATATGTATTTTACAGTAATTACTTTATAAAGTATGGACTTTATTTGCTAAGCACTGTGAAACACATTCTGTTTTAAATGTATAATAGTACTGTCTGAATGTACAGAGTTTCAAAAACTTCATCCAATTTTAGATGAGGGACAGTGACCTCAGTCTGGAATATCGAAACAGTTTATGGGCGATAGCCTAACTATGCCTGATTTTTAGTAAGATATTGAAAACCCTATTTTTTCAGATGACAGTAAGAAATCAATAATCTTGGGCAAATTTGTAATTCATCAGAACTGAGTTATGTCAAACTGTGCTGGACACTGGAATAAAAGTGCAGATGATAAAAATACTGAACACATATTATAATAGATTAATGGACAATTTAATTAATTACTCATCTTACTCTGATACTACAAAATCTAGATAGATAGATAGATAGATAGATAGATAGATAGATAGATAGATAGATAGATAGATAGATAGATGATAGATAGACGCTTACAGCCAACTTAAAAATGATGATTAAGATTCATGTTCTAGAAAAATGAAACATATATTATCCTTGTTACTTAAAATGTAGATAATATAAAATAATATCATGCTAGAGAATTCAATGCAATGTATTGTAACCCCAAATGGCTGTGGTAAGATTAATGTTCAAATAAATATGCATAGGATTATACAGTGAGAAATAATGGTTGGATTAAGCTAGAACAAAAAAAAAGGTTAAGAGAGATGGAAATGGAGACAGAGATGGAGAGTGCTGAAGAGAGATGGAGAGAAAGAGAAAGAGAATGCAGGTGGAAAAAAACTATAGGAGTTTCACAGTTAGCAAATCTACAGGTTTTGCAAAATGCTGGCCTTATTAATCTTACAACAAAAGATATGATAGAATCATCCTATGAGGTTACAGGTTGTTTCAGACATTAAACATTTATCCAGCATAGTCATATATTTTCATGTATAATATGTATTAACAGATATTTCCCAAATTTCTAACTTCAGTACAGAGTGCACTTCATAGATAAACAAATTAAAGTAATCAAATTAAGGGACCTTTAATTCCAGAGTAATTATTATTAGGATTGAGCTGTAAAATGTATTATTTGTGATGAGAATGGGAAACTCATTTATCATTAATTCCAGAAACGAAATTAAAAGAGGCCCTATTTGGAGTACCAGTATGCCTCATCTTGCAGAAATAGGTCCTTATTTTATGTATTTGGGGCATCATTACTATAATAAAACTGGAAGTGACCTAGATCTCTTAGAGTCTTTGACACAACCTGGTCCTCAAATTAAGCAATCAGAAACTTGGCATCTCTTCTTTTTGGTGTTTTTTTTTTAAGGAAATGGTCTTTATTCTTGGGTTCATGGATCCAAAGTGGGAGAATTGAAAAGGGAATTTGCCTTCTCAATGAAATTTGACCAGGAGACTGGACCACCTCAAAAAAGGATAAAATCAAAAAAGCCATAGATAATGATGATCACCGAAGGATATGGCTTCATTGATATGGGCTTTGGTTGTTCACATTTAGATAATTGCTGTGGTTTTTTGGCAGCTTTACCAGTTCCTCTTTTCTGCACCTTCTATGTTATTCCCAACTTTTGCTGACATGCATACAAAAGAGTACAATTCAAAAGGCTTTACTCAGGTTGAGCACCAGCAATGGTAGGCAGGGCATGTATGTAGATGCATGCATCGTCTCAAGCAATCCTGAATTCCTGGCCAAACTTACAGGCAAATTCCTAATAAGCAAAGGTCAAAGCATCGGACAGAAGTGTTGCCAGGGTAGAATACTAGCATCACTGTTAGATCATCGGTGGATCTGGGTCTAAAATAATAGATGAGTAGAAGTTCCCAACAAGTGACTGCTTGCTAGCAAAGGCTCTAAATTGAGGACCTGTTTACTGCATGGGTCAAAAAGAGGGCTCTGAAAATATTTACAGACCCCACATATCCTGGACATAAGTTGTTTCAACTTCTACCCTCAGAATGACACTATAGAGCACTGTACCCCAAGACAATTAGACACAAGAACAGTTTTTTCCCGAACGCCATCTGCTAAACAAATAATTCCCTCAACACTATCAAATTATTTACTAAGTTTGCATTACTATTACTATTAATCTTCTCTTCATTCTATAACCCATCTCCTCCCACCTACGATTGTATGACTGTAACTTTGTTGCTTGTATCCTCGTGATTTATATTGTTTCCTAGTATGATTTGATTGCTTACTTGTACCCTATGACTATCATTAAGTGTTGCACCTTATGATTTGTGACAAATGTATCTTTTCTTTTATGTACACTGAGAGCATATGCACCAAAGATAAATTCCTTGTGGGTCCAATCACATTTGGCCAATAAAGAATTCTATTCTATTCTATTCTATTCTAAAACAGGGCCTCTATCAGATGCAAGAAATCACCAACAAGAATGTGTTTGCCTTGCAAGGAGCTACACAGACCTCTGCTCAGCCCTAGGTGCCTTAGGAATGAAATGATCAGACCCCTGTATTAGATCACTCATCTTCTGCTATTTCCAGCTACTCCTCAGGCTCTGCATCACTTCAGTTTTTCCTTGCTGATCCCCGATGTAAACACAGGGTTCTGTGTAGTGACATCCTCCTTGTAGACTACTCAGAGTCAAAGCTGGCCCAGACACTGGCTTTCTGTTTGAATCAGAGCTCATTTCACACTACTAGTAGTTATGTTCAGAGCCTTCCAATGACAACCCTTCCAATATCTGGTTCCTTTCATTCCTCTGAGCAGTGCCTTCTTTCAATCTGTATGTGCACTTTTCAGTGTGGTATGGCATTCCTTTTAAACTGAGATCTGAAAGATGGTTATATGGATTAATTGTTAAACTTAGCTTGATGGAAGTTTGTAGCAATTGTTCTTTATCTATACTGTGACTTAAGTCATATTTAATAATTACTTGGTATCCTATAACTTTCTAAAAGTGTATCAAACATAGATTTTCTAGTTTTGTGTAGGTTTGATTGTAACACTTCATTTCAATAATATGAAACAGATCATTTGATTGTATGTACTGTATGTATGTATGTATGTATGTATGTATGTGTGTGTGTGTATATGTATGTGAAAAAAGTGACTTATGATCATTGGGGAAAATATCACAACAAATGTCTTACTTAACAACATAAATTTTGGGCTCATTTGTAGTCATAAGTGTAGAATTACTTGTATACACACTCAAACGAACAGCAAAATTGCAAATATTTTTCCTTCCTATATTACACATATATTATATGTTGTAGTTTCTGGAAAAATACTTTTGATTTTTATTTATAACTAGGTAAAGGTACCACTCTTTCTAAACAAAATCTTTAATATTCAAGCTGTATGCTGTAAACTAAAGATATAAAATTTGCTCAGATCACGTAAAGAAATTCAAGGGCAGATTAATACTGAAGTTTTACAATAATCTAAATATGAAACTATGCATTTTTACAGCATGTCAGCATGCTGAGACACACGGTACTTTCTTGAAAACAACCCTCACTGATATCCAAAGGACTTGTTTTTTAATACATATGCATAATATGGCACTGCCGTATGAGATTATCTGCTGTATAATTATTTATTTTTAGTCAAACAAAAAGGCAGAAACTCTACACCTCCAGTTTCTGTCGTGCACCATTAAATAACATCATGTAGACGAAATCTTACAAGGTGCATAATGCCCAAAATCTTACTATTTTAACAATGCAGTAGGACACAAGCAGACAGAATACCCTTTAGATACCAAATTATTAAAGCCAATAGCTAGTTTTAACCGTGGCACGACAAAACCGCGCTCGACTAAAGTGTGCCCGATTAAACCGCGTCGCTGACGTCATCAACAGGGCGACAACAGCGAGCGCGGAGAAAGAAGGGCGCTTTAAATAGCGCTTTGAAAGCAAGCCGATTCAACTTAAGGTAAGGGTTAGGTTTAGGGTTAGCGTTAGGGTTAGCTTTAGGGTTAGGTTAAGGGTTAGGGTTAGGTTTAGGGTTAGGTTAAGGGTTAGGTTTAGGGTTAGGTTAAGGGTTAGGTTTAGGGTTAGGGTTAGGTTTAGGATTAGGTTTAGGGGGGTTAGGTTTAGGTTTAGGGGTTAATTTTAGGTTTAGCGTTTACAGCGTGCTTCTGTCTCCGTGCTGTTGTCACCCTGTGATGACGTCAGCTACGCGGTTTCGTCGAGCGCGCTCTGGTCGAACGCGGTTTTGTGGTGGAACCGTTTTAACTATATCTGCCTGTTGGTTCAAGCCACACCAACAAGGTTGCATGAAAAATGATACAATCAGAGAGCATCACAATGTATGCTTACAGCAGCTAGAAATCCAAAGAAACCAAAGGAATAAATACTGAATGCGGTTCTGATCCATTTAAGTCAGTTGGAAATGTGTCATTGATGTTCACAAAATTGGACCTTTATTCAAGATTTATAATAATTGACTTTACTATACATAAATAGTGAAAATAACATGTAACTATTATTTTACAATACTTTCCTCTTGATCCAACTAATTTTAACAACTTTCTGAACTCAGTGGCTGCTCTCGCAAATGGTTTTATGATGATCGTAAATGTCCTGCTGTTCATTTTAGAGAGGAAAATCTGGATGTTCAGCCATGTAGGTATAGTTTATGAAGGTAGTAAGATATGTGTCTTCCTGGGTGGCACAGAAAAGTAAAACAGAAGGCATTTATCACAATGTCTGTACGTGTTAATTCTGCCTTAGTGTTTTTTACTATTTCAAGAGCTTTATAAAAAACTAACAGATATTTCCTCCTCATCTTACTCACTCACTGGCTTCAAACAGCTCTGAATTCTGTCCTAAGTGGGAATCTGAAATTTCTTCACAGCATCACAGATTTCTTTGAATTGGAACACTGCCATCTATTTGAAAGGTAGTTGCTTGAAAAATGGCCTAGAAATATGCACTTCTGGAACACCATCTTTAGAGGCTATTAGGGAAGGATGAGTAGGGACTGCAGGAGAGCCGAGACAACAATTCATAAAGATGGACTACAACTACAGCTTCCATCTGCTAATGTCATGACCCACAAATGAAATTAACTGGAAGTGCATAAATGATAGGAAGCGGCTAATTGCAGTCACAACCTTAACTATTACTCCCTTGTCCCTTCAAAGACTAAGCAGAGAAGGTTGTTCTTCCAAACTGAAGAACAGGATGGCATTCAGTACGGAACTCCTCCATGCTGAATTACAGAGTATATGATAGGCACATTACCTTTGGCAGTGCTATGATTAATGGTGGATCAAATTTCCCCAAATCTCATTCCAAAACACTTTATACAAATTCATCATTTCTCAGAAAAGCGATATTATATTAATTATGTTGCTTCATTTTTACTAGGTTTGATCCATCTTGTTTTCTGCTGTTGAGAACATTCTCTGAGTGGACATAGATGCAGAATATTCTCATTGAGCTATAGGGCAAAGGGGGAGGAACTTTTGCCAGTTTTCACTCTGTCCCCCAGTTCTCAGTGCTGACTTCATCCCTCCTCCCATCCCTCCATAGGTGGGAGTCACTTACCTCCCCTACCAGTTCGAAAATGTGAGTGCACTGCATATGCATCTGTGCATGCGCACCTCCTTCTGTGCAAGTGTAGTGCTTGCACATTACGTCAGGGCAGGTGGGCAGAACCTCCCGCAGCCGCCACTACTGGTTCACCCAAACTGGAGAGAACCAGCTGAATACCATCTCTGCGTCTCTCCTTCCCTTTAGTTGTTTGAACCTATCAACTTTACAGGAGACGAATATCCTATACCAGTGTTTTTCAGTCTTTCCACCATCCTGATATATGAAATTCAACTCACAGAAGTTCCCAGCCAGCATAGATTTTTTTTTTGCCAATGATTCTAGAAATTGAACTCTACACATCTGAAAGTTCTCAAAGTTAGGAAAAACTTGTCTGTACGCATTAATCATGGATTTTAGGTGTTAAAAATCTGTTCTGATCCGTTGGAAGAATCAGAAGGATTTCAGGTTTTTGTTTAAGGTTTCAATACTTTTGACTTATTTAAAGTAATACTAATTTGAAGATAGTAATGCTAAGGTGAATAACACATAGGGATATTTGCTCTAAACTTGTAATATTGGGAGCATTTATAGGGATATGCCATTCATATGCATGCACTGGAATTAGCACATTTGCAAATGGCTTCAGAAGAACAAACTGCAAGCAACTATGGATGGCTGTTGAAAAGTATTATTGGCATGTGACACATGAATTAAATTAAGAAGGATGAACTGAAGTTGGGCTTTGAAGGACTATCTGGGAAGGGAAGTCCACATGCCTATCAAAAATATTCCTTCCACTATGGAAACATCCAATTTATATTTGTTTTGAGATTATACCAAGAACCATCATCAATTATCATGTGCGACCAACATGAGACAGGCTCAGGGACGCAAGACTTCAGTGACTTTAATAATAATCTGGAGTAAATTCAGAATCATGGAAATTATAATAGGACATTCCCAGTTTCATTCATAGAGAGTTATTTCAGGTGAAATTTCTTTGAATGATTGTAAATATTTCTTCCAAGTTGATCACTGTCTTGCCCAATATTATGTATGAGATAAGCTACTGAGTTGCCTAGTATATCTCAATTATTTATGTTAACTTTGTTGTTCAATGCTTTCTCATTCTCTAAACAGTCCCTCACAAAATTATCCATACCCTGCCCTAGCACAGACTTGACTCTTCCATATGCCCTGGAGGAGGGAGGGAGGGAAAGACAGACATAAAAGAGAGAGAGACAGAGAAAAAAAAATCCTCTTCCAGTTGTCAAACCAGTCCTGGATACCATCACCAGGAGGCACAATGCACAGGAGTTCAGTCCCTTCCTTACAGTGCTTCCTGTTTAGGTGCTCAGGTGCTCATTTAACCTCTTACCAAAGTTCATTCTTAAAAGATTGTGAACTCCTTCCAACAGGTGCCTTATGTCTGGTTGCTCCAGCTTAGAGAGTGTCTCTGATGTCACTGTGAGTGATGACATGCCTGTGGCAAGCCTTGACCCTTGGCTAATAGAAGGAGAACAGATGCCGAGACAAACATTCCAGTCTAATGGGTTCAGTTTGTATGGACTTGTAGCCTAGCCTAATTGGAAGTAGTGGGATTTCAAAGGCCGAAAGAGCGGTGGAAACATGAGTGTCTTCTGTTGACATACTGAAATGGTTAAACTCTTTCCTTTTAAATTTGTAACTTGAACTGTAAGCCAAAAGCAGGTCACTGTTCCTCATCTGCAGAATTTACTTAGCATGTGATTTGATTTATCCACTGTATACATAGCTTATATGCAGAGAAGTCCATAAGAGATGCAATCAGGATAAAGGCTTTTCCTGGATTTTTGAAAGGAAAATATCAGTAGGAGTGTAAAGATAAATATTTAATTGAGGCAATTTGTTGTACACAGTCACTCACACCTACTCCCATATTTCTGTATGTGGACCTAACCAGCAGCCAATACTCAGAAAAAGAAAAAAAGAAGCCTGACTCTGCTTTTGAAGCCATGTAGATAAAAATCTATTGATAGAAGTAAACATTAAGACATTATTTACTTCTATTTTCTGCAGTGTGTGTGTGTCAATAATAAGGATGGTGAGCATAAGATAAATAGCATTATTTATGAAAATTATAAATGATGCATTTACTTATTAGTATAAGGTAAGATTAACCATAAAGGTCTCTACCACTTTTTCATAACACCATTGCTGTCATGAAAAAGCAACAAATTGCTAGTTGTTCCATTTATTTTTTATTTTATTTTATTTTTGATGACAGAAGGATGGACCAAGGATGGACTTTAATGACAAGGATCTTCAGGATAGCTCCGTTTTTGTAGCAAAACAGTGAAGCAGATTAGCAACAACAATAACATCAGAGCACCAATAAAACATCTTGTCCAACATGAAAAACACAATATGTTTTACATTCTTTCTGATGGGCCAGTGGAGGGAAGCTATCCTAGATTTCAGAAGTGGCAGAAGATTTCTACAACCTCGTTATCGTTATCGTTTATTAAACTTGTATGCCGCCCTATTCCTGGAGGGACTCAGGGCGGCTAACAAACCATAAGGAAGGGGACAATATAAAGAAAACAACAAGACAAAAAACAAATGCAGAAAACGGAATTAAAAACTCGCAACAGCCACACAATTCGAGTGGGCCTGGGAACTCATCAGCCCCAGACCTGCCGGAACAGCCAGGTCTTAACGGCTTTGCGGAAAGCCTGGAGGGTGGTGAAGGTACGAATCTCCACGGGGAGATCGTTCCAGAGGGCCAGAGCAGCCACAGAGACGGCCCTCCTCCGGGTGGTCGACAGTCGGCACTGGCTAGCTGATGGAACCCGGAGGAGGCCTAATCTGTGGGATCTAATTGGTCGTAGGGAGGTAATTGGCAGGAGGCGGTCTCTCAAGTACCCAGGTCTGAAACCATGTAGGGCTTTAAAAGTAACGACTAGCACCTTGAAGCATGTCTGGAGTCCAATAGGCAGCCAGTGAAGCTCGCGGAGGATAGGTGTAATGTGGGTGTACCGGGGTGCACTCACAATCGCTCGTGTGGCTGCATTCTGGACAAGGTGAAGTCTCCGAATGCTCTTCATGGGCTGCCCCATGTAGAGCGCATTACAGTAGTCCAGTCTTGAGGTCACAAGGGCGTGAGTGACTGTTCTGAGGGCCTCTCGGTTCAGGTAGGGCCGCAATTGGTGCACCAGGCGAACCTGGGCAAATGTCCCCCTGGTCACAGCCGACAAATGGTGTTCTAAAGTTAGCTGTGGATCCAGGAGGACTCCCAAATTGCAAACCCTGTCTGAGGGGCTTATAATTTCACACCCTAGCCTGAGAGCTGGAATACAAGGCCAATTATTGGGAGGGAAAAACACAAGCCACTCGGTCTTGTTGGGATTGAGTGCAAGCTTGTTTACACCCATCCAGACCCTAACAGCCTCCAGGCACTGACATATCACGTCAACCGCTTCACTGAGTTGGCATGGGGCGGACAGATACAACTGGGTATCGTCTGCATATTGATGGTATTTTATCCCGTGCCGCCGAATGATCTCACCCAGTGGCTCCTGTAGATGTTAAACAGGAGGGGGGACAGAACCGAACCCTGAGGCACCCCATACTTAAGGGGCCTAGGGGTCGATCTCTGCCCTCAAACCAACACTGACTGCGACCTGTCCGAGGGGCAGGAGGAGAACCACCGAAGAATGGTGCCTCCCACTCCCACCTCTCGCAACCGTCGCAGAAGGATACCATGGTCAATGGTATCGAAGGCCGCTGAGAGGTCAAGGAGCACTAGGACGGAGGCATGACCCCCGTCCCTGGCTCTCCAGAGATCATCGATCAGTGCGACCAAAGCAGTTTCTGTGATCCATGTGATCACTGAGGTAAAGTGCCAGTCTCTTTTTGAGATTTCCCTCACCTGGCCATTACGAGAGTATTACACCTAGTCTAGACCACTGTTGTTCATCCTTGGCAAGAGGTATGGACTTCAACTTCCAGAATTCTCCCTCCAGCTGTCTGGGTAATTCTGGGCATTGAAGTCAACATCTCTCAAAGTTGTCAAGGTCAAGAAACACTGTTCTAGGCCAACTGAAATCTCAGATACATTTCAAAGTAGCTTCCTGCAAAACACACTGCAACAGCACTATTCTAATTTCATTAAACCATATTCTTTCTGTGGCTTTTTGTTTTTGTTTTTATTGGATAGTTTCTTGAATTTAACTTGGTTTTGTTGTGCTTTGTTTTTTATTTGTATAGTTTGTAGAATTTCAGTTAGGCAACTAAGAAGATGGAAACATGGCTGGATGGATGGGTGGCTGACGGAGGATGGATGGATGGTATTAACTCTGGTCTGCGACCCTCATAAAAGATTGCTAGATGGATGAATGGAATTTTTGTTTTCCAAATCATTTTAGAAATAAGCAGGGTTAGCTTAGCAAAATATAGCTGAGAGTTTTGGAATCCCTTGTTCTCCAAATGTGTTGTTGTTTGGCTACTGAAGAAGAGACTGTAGCAACTTTTGTTCTCTCAATTGTGCATTGATACGTTTTACATTTGTTGCCCATTTAAAAGTCTCACTGGAGCTCAGAAATCAAAGTTTTTCTCCTGGCTGAGGGAAATAGAGACCATGCAATTGTCTTATGCCACTTAGCTATCAAATATTTCTTAAAAGGTTAGGGAAAACCTTCAGAGTATGACACCCGGAATTCTATTTTAACCCCTTTACCAATAAAGACCATGGACGCTAGATATATAAAAAGTTACGTATCTACAATATATACTGTACATGTTCTTCCCAGAGACTAATCAAGTGGTGTGTATATATATGTGTTGCCAAGTATGTGTGGTAGGACAACATGCATGCTTTTTGTGTTACATTCTCATTTGGGTGGTGGGTATATATGTGTTGCTGCTTTATGTGAAAAATTCTAATCAGAAGAGTGTATATATGCATTTCTTCTGTATATGTATGTGGGTCAGGGCTTATCACAGTGAGTGTGCATGCATGCATGCACGTATGCACACACACACACACACACACACACATGTACTGTGTTCCCAGAGCTAATCAGAGTGTGGGGAGACCGGCTTCCTGTTTATGTGCAATTTATATTTATTTGTAGCCTTCCTTCATTACAAATAACTCAAGGCAATAAATAAACACCTCCCGCCTCCTATTTTCCCCACAACAGTAATCCTGTGAGGTAAGCACATGTATATGGGATGCATACTGTAAATAGGCACATTTACCTATTTATATTTTATTTCTTATATAGGCTTATAAACTGTTTCACTCATGACTCTAAGTGACATACATTCCCTATTAGTAACAAAGATTAAAAGAGAAAACAACAGCAATTAACAATATTGTTAATATGTATCTGTGTGTGTGTGTGTGTGTGTGTGTGTGTGTGTGTGTCTGTGCATGTGTATAGTGTGTCACTGGCCGGTGGGGGGCTGTATGTGCTCCATTTTGACTCACATGAGTAGGACAGAGGAGGGAAGCCACTGGCAGCAATCTATATTGTTACTCAACTGTCCTTTTATACCAGTGTTTCTCAACCTTGGTAACTTGAAGATGTCCGGACTTCAACTCCCAGAATTCCCCAGCCAGCATTTGCTGGCTGGGGAATTCTGGGAGTTGAAGTCCGGACATCTTCAAGTTACCAAGGTTGAGAAACACTGTTTTATACAGATCGATTGAAGAGATTTCCCCTCCAGCCTCCAATTGAACCGGTCCATTTTTAAACATGAATCTGCCTTTTCCATTCCCATCTTCTCTTCCTGTACCAAATTTGGCTTACTCTGTTCAGGTTTTGAAGTTATTCTGCTAACACATTTAAAAAAAAAAGGCCCTTTCAATGCACAATTTCTTTCCAACATTCCTTTGGGCGGGAAAAAATGAAAGAGAGATCCCACAAGATGTTTACAAGAAAAGCCAATTCCCCTTTAATATGTAACATTATGAGCATATTCCCTGAGTAATTTTGATGTAATGTTTGGCACTTGTACAGTTGCACTCTTTATAAAAATTGAAAAATTATAGTAAAATTAGTTCCCAGCGACAGCTTCTTAAGGAGCCACATTTTTCTACATTCTTCTTCTGTATCCTCTCATGGCTTACACACTGAAAAGTAACTCATTCCAATATAACTTTCCCATAATTCTGCCCAGAGTGTTACATTAAAAAAGTCATTGTGTGAATAGAGGAGTCATGCTCTGGTTTTCATCTATTCTTTTCGTTTCCAGGAGCAGGAATGGGGTGGGAGTGGGGGAAATCTCCCGAGAAATCAGCTGTACTGAAAAAGAGAGCATAGTTTCTGATATATATATATATTTTTAAAAATATGCCCTTGAAAATCTGGGGCCTGAAAGGAAACCATATTATCTGAGAAAAGGCTAAAAATCTGTTAATATCATCATATTGAATGCGCCTCACATACTCTTAAGCAAGAGGTGAAAAATTAGATTTAGTGGAAATATGGATGGATGGATGCATGGATTGACAGATAAACAATTTGGCAGATGAATAGGTAGAGAGCTTCCAAATGGGAAAAAGCACAGAGTCTTAGGGAATCCTGTTTATCCTTACCTCCATAAGCTGGAGATGCGAAGGAGAGATATACACATACCGTAGGTGGCTTGAATTCAAATAAAGCAAGGTTCAAAATCACACAGAACCTTCCCATAATATTCAGATAAATCTGATGCAGGTTCTCTTTAACCTTCCAGTTGAATGTGTGGAACAGAAAGGTCAATGGATATTCCATTCCCTTTGGTGTTTGATTCTTCTTTTAAATGAGTTAAATGCATGCACACACACACACACACACAGCCATTTCAGCATTTTCCTGATTATCCTAATTTAGCTGAAGTTGTTGTGAGGTGTAATTAAAATATACAGTCTATAAAATTTTGGAAAGCGATACTGATGATTAGGCTAAAATCCTATACAAGTGGAATGCAAATTATTCTCCTGCCCGCCCCTCATCCCCTGTTCCCAAGATGAACAAACCTAACTCCAATGTCTCTGGAATGTGAATGCTCACTGATACCTAGATCCAGTTAATTTATTGGTTGCTGATCTTCCTTTCTCCTTTTCATTCAAAATATAACTGAACAAGTGATTGCCCCATTCCACCTTGTTGTAGTCTCTGTTTTTTAGGCATGTTATATCTCAGCTGCAAAAATCTAATTCTTTGCTTCATCAACTTTTCTTTTTGCATCTAATAAATACTGCAAATGTTCTACACTTGTATTCTCCATCTTCCTGCTGTATTAAGGCACGTAGCCATTTCTGCTAAGGCGGTGGCACAGTGGTTAGAATGCAGTGCTGCAGGCTAATTCTGCTGTCTGTTGACTGCCAGCAGTTCAGCAGTTCAAGTCTCACCTGCTCAAGGTTGACTCAGCCTTCCATCCTTCCAAGGTTGCTAAAATGAGGATCCAGATTGTTGAGGGCAATATGCTGACTCTATAAACTGCTTAGACAGGGCTGTAAAAGCACTGTGAAACAGTATAGAAGTGGGCTATTGCTCTTGTTACTCTGGGCTGCAAAAAGCTGGAGGATCACTAGACATGGCAACATAGAGGCACAACCCTCTGCTCCACCTTGTTGCTGCAACCCAGTGATCCTGATTTTTCAAGGGTAGTTATGGTGGTCCTATCCCACATAATCAGGTTTGTTGAAGGCACAAACCTGATCATGGCAACAAAGGGGAGATGGTTGGGTCCCCAGTGCAGGCATGACCCAAAATGTCCGTCTTTCCTGCCTTCACAATATTTAGTCTATTGCCAGGATGCAAAACGACTTCAGCCAGAAAGGGGTCATCTTCTCCAGTCTCTTTCCTAAATAGCTTTCCTGCAGTGTTCCCTCTTTGATCTAGCTGAATTGCCTCAAAGGACACAGCTTCCACACAACTCTTAGAAAACCTGAGCAAGAAAATAAAACCCTGTAGACAAAACCAGGCATTACGAATATGAGTCACAGATGACTCATAAGGCTAAAATCATTTGGGATATCTAATATATTAGACTACCAAGGCCTTTTAGGTTACCAGAAGTATATTACAAATTGTTTCTGAAGTGTTTCAATATTCAAAAAAGGATTGCCTACTTAGAAAAAAAGTTTGATAAATTACAGCGGTTACATTTTAGGTTACGGAAGATCAGAAACCCTCTTTCTAGTCAGTCAGGCTGTAGAAACCCAAGGATTTTCTTGTTATGGATAATAATTTCTGATAGATGAATAAGGGTAATAATAATAACATCTGACATCTTTCTAAAGTGTTGGTGCTTTTTATGGTGTACAGTGAACATTTGGAAAATCAGCAAGATAAGTCTCTTAAATATAGATCAACTTATTCTACTAAATTGAAAACAGCCTTTTGCCTTTGTTCCAGTTTTTAAATTTATTTTACTTTTATACCATATTGGACAGATGCATACATTTGCTAATTAGCATGATGAGTTCTGTGTAATGATTAAGTATAATAGCAAGGGACAATCCTATTTTCAGTTTGCATATGCTTACAATGTTAAATTTGAAAACATTCATTTAGTACAGTGTTTGTTGTTGTAACATGCCTTTTTTAAAAAGCCATTTCTATTATTAGTGTATAACAGTTTTCTAAAATGAAATAAATAATGGAAAAAGTGGGTGCTAAGTCAGCCTTACTATTATTGCCCAAAGAAGTGCAATTAACAGGCATGCAATCCCTAATTAAAATGTCTCAGTATAAAATATGTATTAATTAACACCCTTTATCTTAAAACACACCTTCTTCCTTCACTTCTTGATATGGATTCCTCTCCTGACTTTCTTTTTCACAGCATGCTATTAGGATATACACAAATCATAATTTGCCTGTAAGCCAGAATTGAAAATGCATGAACTATGAGTTTTGATAAAAGCTTCCAGTATTAACTTATAGACAATTCGTGGTTCGTGCAAATCTTAATTTCTCTAGTGATTGTTCTCCTACATGTCCAATAAACAAAGGGAGAAAACAAGGAATATGTGTGTGTAGAATCTTCTTGTATAATATTTAGTTCTCCGATAGCTAAAATGAGATATAATTTATTTATATTTCATATTTCTAGACCGTTCATCTCCCACAAGGAAGGGCTCATGATGTCTGACACTGTATGCCAATGCTGTTTTATAAACACCGTACAATCTTCCTATGGCAAAAAGCAAATCAACGCACAAGGAGGTATAATGCACTTTGCATGTGGCTTCTTTTAAAGAAGGTTTGCAAACTTTTGCTGATAAAAAAATAGGAGTTACACGTTTATTTCATAAGACATCATGGTCACCAGTCTAACCCCTACTGTTTCATTACTTCTGGTTGAGCTTCTGAAAGACCACATTCACCCAGCCTGGCTGCACTGTGAACCACAATGTGTCTGGCATTTTAATCTATTGTGCTTTAAAAAAAATGTATTTCCCTGGAATCAATTCAACATATGAGACCATGTTACTCAGTTGTATGTGTGTGTGTATGTGTATGTACAGTATGTATATTCTAGTGTGTTTCTTCTAAACCAAACAACCTGTTTCAATATGAACAACTTAACAGATACACTCAATTCTCCACCAGGCAGAGAATGCCTTTATTTTTATATCCTCTGCAGGGCCACCTTGCTTGAAGAAGAGCAGCTGCTCCCTGCACCTTTGGATCTCATCTTTCATCTTTCCCAACTCCCGTTTTGTCTTTCTGCAATTTCCTTTTCATCTCTCTCCTCCTCCTTCAGTCACAGTTCTCTTGTTTCTGCTCATTTGATTCCCAGAGGTCTCTTTTTTCATTCCCATCTGAACCTGCTATTCTACTTCCTCTCTTGTTCACAAGTGTGTATGTATGCATTTGTGTGTTTGCATGTATGTGTATATATGTATGTATGTATGTATGTATGTATGTATGTATGTATGTATGTATCGGGGTGGGTTTCTCGCCCCGTTCCAACCGGTTTGTTTGGAACGGGGCCGGCGGCGTCCTCGTGCACGCGCACAGTGCACGCATGCGTACTAGCATCTGTGCTATGCTCCAGCTGCTCCTGGAGGATCGCGCAGACGCTGTATGTGTCCTGCGCATGCGTGGAAGCGCAGAACTCGTCAAAACCGGGTAAGAAATGCAGGCGGGCGGGTGGACCCTTCGGAGTTCCCGGAAGTTCATTACTTCCGGGTTCGCTGACCAACCGGTTCGCGGGGACTGCCGCGAACCGCCTGAAACCCACCCCTGGTATGTATGTATGTATCAGAGGTGGTATTCCGTAGGTTCTGACCAGTTCTGGAGAACCGGTAGTGGGAATTTTGAGTAGTTTGGTGAATATCACCTCTGACTGGCCCCACCCCCATCTATTCTCAGCCTCCCAAGTCTCAGCTGAAAATAGGGATTTTGCAGTAACATTCTCCTGGAGTGGGGAGGGAATGAAGATTTTGCAGTATCTTTCCCCTACCACATCCACCATGCCACGCCCACCAATTCATGCCACGCCCACCAAGTCACACCCACAGAACTGGTACTAAACATTTTTGAATCCCACCACTGGTATGTATGTATGTATGTATGTATGTATGTATGTATGCATGCATGCATGTATGTACAGGCCTGAGCAGAGTGCGGGAGGTGCAGCTGGTACATTGTTCTGGGCCCATGGAGCTCAAAGGGGGGCCATGAAGGGATATTTTAAAATTTTATATTGTTTCCTTATTGTTTATATAGTAATGTGTATTATTGTTTTTATTATCTTTTACAGAAGTACCTGTCCTCTTTTTAATACATTTGCAAGTATGTTTGAATATAATTAATAAATGTACAATTATGACATTATTAATTTATGTGTCCATGTGTAGGTGAGGGACCTGTATTAGTCTTGCTCCGGGACTTAATAATCCTCTTGGTAGCTGTATGTATGTATGTATGTATGTATGTATGTATGTATGTGTGTGTGTGTGTGTGTATGTATGTATATCTCCAACTGCTATTCAAATCTAACTGTATGCAGACACTTGGAGATATAGGAAAAGAGGAGAGCATAAAATGCTCCTTACAGTATGAGACAGACAGACTTGTATTAACAGAGAAGCAGGGGTCATACTAAAGGATCTAAGAAGCAGACTAATAAACACCAGTCCATTACTAATGGTGTCATTTAAGACACGGCAAAATTTGTTGCATTACTCTTACACGTATTTTGTTGAGCTCTATACATACTCCGTTCATTATATCTCACCACAATAAAATCCATTTAGAACTCAAGAAGTAAATCAACAGTCAAGAAGTAAATAAACAGAGCTTGCAATAAGAACTAAGTGCAACTAGTTTGGTTAGGTTTGTGTTTCCAACAGATGCACAGCATATTTTACTGTATAAAATAATATCCTACCAAAAATCAACTCTGACAATTAAATTAACGTTACAGTTAAGATCCAGCAGCATTTTTCTACTCAAAGGGATGAATCCAGAATCAAATCTAATTAAACATTAGGGATAGTATAACCTGAAACTAAACAAAGTGTGTTATATTACAATACAATTTATGTTAAAAGTGACATCCAGTGGCAAAATACTAACTAGAAAGGGAGGGGAAGCCAAATATTTATCTACAATAAATCAAATGCTCAAGCCCTCATCTGTATCAGCAGAGCTTTTCTTTCTTTATATTTATGTGCTGCCTTGAATTGATATATAATTAAGATATGTTCTTGTTCTATGCCCATTTGGTAATGAGAAGGATATGAGGCTCAAGCAGAATTTTGTGATCCTCTTTCACTATTTCTGCCTGAGTGTACATTAACATTTTGATTCCTGCCTAAGAAGGCGGTTGGACTAGTAGACCTCCAAGGTCCCTTCCAAGTCTGTTATTCTATTCTATTCTATTCTATTCTATTCTATTCTATTCTATTCTATTCTATTCTACTCCACTCCACTCCACTCCACTCCACTCCACTCCACTCCACTCCACTCTATACTCTACTCTATCCTACCCTATTCTATTCTTCCCCAACCAAGTTACTTTGCTAGAAAGAAAACAAAAAAAGCATATCATATTTGATCAGAATTCTTCCCCTCAAATTAGTGAATAATTAGAATGTAGCAAAAAAAATGAACATTAGAATATCTGTTTCAGGAATTTGAGGAGCCTGGAGTGAAGGACTACTAATTATTAATAAACCCAAAGTTCGTATACATTAATTTAGGCCTACAACAGAGAGGACTGTTGTGCCACATGCTTGCCAGACAGAAAATAAGCAGTAACAGCAAAGTGAATCAGCTTTTGCAAATATGATCCTTGTGTAAATATAACTTTAGGAGATATATATTTTGTGCAACACTTTCTCACTTTTGTTTTGAATTACCTTTACCTAATTCCACTCAGACCTTATTTTACCCTAATTTTACCCTAGTTTCTATGCAAGAGGTTCCTTTTAACCACCTGCACTGATTACACTGTACAGTTTATACTTAAATGTTTCTTTTTCTTTTGCAAGTGTTATAGTTAATAAACAAACTGTGATGTTAAATGCATAAATAAATTTAAATAAAAGGCAACCATGATTCTGAATAAATTCTTGTTGCTTTTTGCAAGAACTAAGTGCTAACTAACTCATTCGTTTCAAACAGCTAGTCAGATGGCTAAGAGCATACAAATTGGCTCTATCTATACCACTAAGAACAACCTGTGAGAAATCAATGGCAAAGCACGTGGCTCTTGCCGAAGACTATGCTACAAATGTGAAATATCACACCATATTCAAAATCCATTTGGAATTCAAATCAAAAATAAACTGGCGGAGTTGGCAGTCAATAAATTGGAGGCACTGGCCCATGTATTAATAGCATCTGATCAGTTGGCCCTCTACAAGCAGGCTATCATGGGCTGCTAATGAGCCAAGAAAGCCTCAGTTAAATGGTGTAAAAGAAGAAGGCAGGAACAGTGTTTTGAGGATGTCCAGCAAATTCCTAACAAATCCTGTAGGTATTTCTCTTTTTCTAGGAGAAAAAGCACATGAATTGTCGGTAAAGAGCTTCTGGTAAGAAAAATACTTATTATTTACTGTTGCTTTGATTGCTTTTGAAATGTTGGTGATTAAGCAGCTTTTTGTTCCCCGCCCCAAGTAAGGCACTTACTTTCTTGGCTCCAACTTGCTGTGTGTGTGTGTGTGTGTGTGTGTGTTTTTAAGTAATAAATTCCTGACTCCTTCTTCACAAGGCAGAAGCTTAAGCTGAAACTCCAGTTCAAGAACACACTGAAAGCAATTCTGACACCAGTGATTCCCTCCAATGGCATAGTCCAAACCCTTATAAATTTAGAGATATTTTTTGTGTTATAAGCTATTTGTGAATATTTCTCAGGATATGTCACAAAAGTAGACCTACTGGGAAGGGAGAATGTTAAAAGAGCAAGGATTATATGAGAAGCAAAAGCAAGTGTGGAAGGCGTAGACATAACAAGAAAAAGAGAGGGAGGGAGGGAAGGAGGGAGAGCTTGCCAAAAAGAGTTTTAAAAGATTCAGAGTTAAGCAACCAGAAAACAGAATCATGTTTTCAATTTTCCTTATCTAGAAGATAAACAATTACTTACGGTGATTATGGAGATTTGTTTCAAGAACTGTTCCAGTTAAGAACTAAATTGATTGTATTGATACAGTTGTTTGGTGCCTTCAAAGTATAAATCCTTTCCAAGTCTGAATCTATGGTAGTGGAGTTCTTTCAAAATTCCATATGGGATAACATATTGCAATCTGTCAGGAGAGTAAGTCTCTTGGAAGAAGATAGAAATAAATCTAATATTTCTAGACCTCCAAAAGAGGTAAAGAGGTGTGAAGAATTTAACCAAGCACATTTCATGGCCAGACAATTGTGCATGTAATAAGACTCCACTGGGAAAAAAAGATTAATGACTGTAGTGTTAATTTTTTTGTTCATATAGTGTAATCTACAAAAGTCAGGAAATGGTCTTTCTTTCTTTCTTTCTTTCTTTCTTTCTTTCTTTCTTTCTTTCTTTCTTTCTTTCTTTCTTTCTTTCTTTCTGTCTTTCTTCTTCCTTCCTTCCTTCCTTCCTTCCTTCCTCTTCACAGCACAGAAGAGAGGGAGATTGGAATGTCTATGATTATATGCCATTGAATTGGTGTTGATTCTTGGTTATTATATCGTTTCAGGTGATCCAAGACTGCCACAGTAATCACATCCATCTATTATGATGTTGGTCATTCTCTTTTCTTTTCTTCCCTATCAGCTTTCATAGCATTATGGACTTCTCAAAAGTGCTATGTCTTCATATAATGTATCTATGATACTTTGAGCCTGGTTATTTGTGCCTCAAGTTTTATTATCTAATTGCTTTTTTTCCCTTTAGCTATCCGTTATGTTTTCAGAAGTCTTCTCCAACATCAAAGTTCAAAAGTATGAATACTCTTTCTATACTGCCTCTTCAAAATCCAGCATTTGCTCCCAGAAGGTATCATAGGGGTATCATTGCCTGTTGATCTTTCTCAGCATCTGAATATCTTTCTTTGCTTCTCTACCAAGTGCAAATCTATGGGGTATTTTCTTAACTGCTGGAGTCCTGAGATTTAATAATTAAACCTAAAAAGCAGAAGCTACCCACTACCTCAATATCTTTGCTGTGAATTCTAAGACTGGTGGTTGTACTCGTTATCATTGCCTTGGCCTTTTTTGTATTTAATCCTAGTCCCATTTTAATAATGTTCTGGATTTCAAAATGTTTCCTAATCATCTTCTTGAAATTGCCATATATACCGTCAGTTATCATACTTTGGAAATTGCTTGCTATTCTTTTTCTCCTTCTTCTGTCAATTTTATTTCTGTGTACTCCATCTGGTGATGTCTATGCATATAGATGTCATTTTGGTGGTTTCACGATAGTGTTAGCAATGAAGAAATCATTGATTGTCATGAATTGATAAGTTGTTATATTTCATATGATTTTTCTAGGTCATATAGTCCGGTTACATTTTCCTACATATTTCCAACAATGGTGCTAATTATCATCTTTAAAGCCCTACATACCACAAGACTGGATTACTTGTAGGACCACCATCTCCCAAGAACATCAGTCTACTCTATTCACTCCCACAGAGAAGGTATGCTCCAGGTTTCCTGTTTGAGATCTTGTCACCTTTTGGGACTTAGGAAGCATACTTTACCGAACTGAATGGTCTCTGCAGCAATCTCTCCCCTCATAGCCTCAATAACAACAAGCTCCAACTTGGCTTGCCTTTAGGAAAACAGTTATGGTCTGGCTTTTCCCCTAGGCATTTGGGGCCAGTTGACTTGGTTGTTTTTGTTATGGTTCTGGTTGTTATTTTATATTCTGTATTTCAAATTCTTGTTTATAAATTTGCATGCTTTAACATTAGGAAGGGGGGGTTGGTTGGTTTATAGTTTGTTTTTTGTTGCTGCGTGCCAACCAGAGTCATGTGATTTAGTTGGGTAGATAGATAAATAAATAAATAAATAAATAAATAAATAAATAAATAAATAATCCCAAACTAAAATCATAGGCAGAACACCATGAATTTCTGTTGATTTCAAATTGAGCTTGACCATAAAATATATCTTCTCCTGTATCAGCAGTTAGAGCATCAACTTAAATAGTAGTCACATTAAAGCATTATCTGCAAAGTCTTCATAATAGTGTTTGATTATTAATTGATTGTAGCTAAGTGCTGTTTTTACTATATCCTTGCAAAAGTAACACAGTTCCTTATTTGTTTGTTACATCCTAAGTACTAAACAGTATGATTTTTTTCTGATGGAAAGTGTCCAAATTCTAATGCACTTCAATTTGCTGATGCCCAAGATGTCAATATGCAGTTGATTCATTTCATTTTTTACTATGCTGAATATTCTCCATGTTCATGCTTTTCGAGTTCTATGTCTCCACCATAATTCTGGCTTTGCTGTTCCATAATTTTCATTTCTTGTACAGCACCATCAGCAAAGAGACTCCCAAAGACATGAGATCCAGCTGTGTCATAAGCACCATTAGTACTCTGGAAAATCCTCAGCTCTTCCTCAGTAGCACGTTGAATGCTGTCTGACTTGAAGAGCACCGCTATGCAGCATTACATTGTTAAACACTTTATCCATCCATCTATATTTTGCTAAATCACAAGAAAATATTCTTCAAAACAAGTAGTCTGTGACTCACAACCATAAAGGAGCCCAAATTTCTGTTATGGTTTTGTTTATTTTATGACAGTAAGTATGATTGACAGACTGTCAGAACCCGTTGGGAAGGTTATAAATGATGATCACATGACTCCAGGATAGTGCTACTGCAATAAATAGATGCCACTTGCCAAGAGGCCGCATTTTGATCACATGACTATGGGGATACTGCAATGGTTGCAAGAATGAAAACCGGTCCTAAGTCATTTTTTTCAGTGCTGTTGTAACTTTGAACAGTCACTAAAGGAATACTTCTAAATCAAGGACTACCTGTACTGTAGAAACACTGACATCTGGAATGGAATAAAAGATAAGAAAACACAATTTCTGATATTATTGAAACAATGACATGTGGAAAGGTCCTAAGCTAGATAGGATAACCGTAGAGTGAAATAAAAATCAAGAAGGACTTAGCTTCCATTCTGCTAAAAGTAAAGAACCTGGAAAAAGGAAGCCTGCCAGCTTCCAAGCTTATTTTGAAACCAGGAAGGGATCTTATAAATTGTACAAGTTATCGGTCAATAAAGTTGATGCCATGATTTTTAACCATTCACTTGGAATAAAGATTATAAAAAGCATTACCTTCAATAATTAATTCAGCACAATCTGGTTTTATGAAAAGATATCAAGATTCTGCTAGTATTCAATTACTGCTAGATTTATTACACACTGTATGATGATAAACATGAAACAGCAATTTGGCTTAATTAGACATGGAGAAAACCTCTGATACAGATCAAACTAAGATATTAGCGCTAGTTTACAAGGAAATTAGAATTTCAGTAGAATTTAGTTCTTAAAAAAATATTCCAATACTTCTCCTTGAGTAATTTACTAATGAGAATATTTCCTTCACAATCAAGATGAGATATGGAGTGCATCAAAAATATTCCCACTCCCATCACCTTTTATATTCATTAGGATTCGAACATTTGGCAGAAAGACAATTTGGAGAATATCTATATCTATATCTCTATCTATCTATCTATCTATCTATCTATCTATCTATCTATCTATCTATCAATCATATACCTATCTAGCACACAATAGTTCCAAGTTGATGCTACGTTGGCTCTTTCTGCAGAAATGGCATAGCGATATGACAATACTTTAGATGAGCAATAAATTGGAACAAGGACTAATTGGAAATAAGGTACCAGTGAAGGTAGATTTAATCATTGATTGATTATGTTCCATCAAGTTGTTGCTGACTCTTAGCAACCACATTATTCAGTGGTGCATTTATAGCAATAGCACTTAGACGTATATACCACTTCATAGTGCTTTACAGCACTCTCTAAATGGTTTATAGAGTCAGCATTCTGGATCCTCATTTTACTGACCTTGGAAGGAGGGAAGGCTGAGTCAACCTTGAGCATGTCAGGATTGAACTCCTGGCAGTCAGCAGAATTAGCCTGCAACCCTTCATTCTAACCACTGAGCCACCACGGCTCTTATCACCACTGTAACTGAATCCATCCACCTTACTGCAGGTTATCTCCTTCTTCTCTTCCTTTCACCTTTCCTAGATTATTGTCTTCTCCAGAGAGCTATACCTTTGTTTAGTTTAATTTATTGTCATTGCATCTCGTACAACGAAATTAAATGCCATCTTCAGTGTGCATCATACATAAGAAAACTATAAAAATAAAACCAAAACACACATCCTTCACATTATATACAATTGAATTGAAAACCCCTGATACTGCATTAGTATTGCATAATGTATCTGAAAGAGGATAATTTGTGCCTGGTTATTTGTGCCTTGAGTGTGTATATTTGTTTGATGATCCACTTGTTGATTTATTTTGTGGGGGCTGTCCATGGTATTCTCCAACACCAAAGTCTAAAAGGGTCAATACTCTTTTAATACCACTTCTACAAAGTCCAACTTCAGTTTCCATAGAGTGTCACAAGGAATAGTATAACTTGTATAATTCTGATCATTTTAGATATGAACACATCACATTAGAATGTCTTTTCTAAAGTTTTCATAGCTGCTATACTAAGTACTAACTAGCCTGCAATTTATTTCTTGACTGCTTATTCCATTTCTTCTGAAGTTTAAATCATTAGAATTTGCTTTTTTTACAGATTATATTCAATGGCAAGGAATAATTATTTCTAGGAAAGTATCTTATTTAGTAGAAATATTTTATCTAATAAAATATTAAATGAAAATTGTATCATTCCAGTAAAATATATGAGGTGGATGAAAATACCATTGAACGTACTGAGAAGAAATTATAGAATAAATGAATATGGATTCAATGTTGATAAACATTTTGAAAATATTGCCTATGTAGTTCTGCACAAAAATTAAACAGACATTAATGGTTAACATTTTATAGAAAGAAAAAATTCCTGGAACTTTTTTTTTCAAGTTTACAACTTTCATGTGATAAGTGTGGATTCATTTTTTTCTGATTATAAAGCATAATATTGGGCATATTTATTAACCTCTATAACATACTGGAATAAAAATGAAATGAAAAATGAAATTAATATGCTCTGTTGTCATTTAAAGAGCTATTATTAGCTTTTTATAATCCTGGCAATTGTTTGCCAGGATTATAAGCAGCTAACAGGAATGCTGTAATACTTCCAGTATTAAAAACAATTGGTCATATTGGGATATTATTGAGGAAAATATGAAAAGTTGACCCTAAGTGTTATAACATATTGACCCTTGGCAATAATTGAAACTAATAACTTTATAAAATTGTTCTTTCCTCAAAATATAATTTGAAAAGGGGATATCAACTAAACATTAATGCCATTTAAAAAAAAAAACAAATTTAATTTACCAAAGACAGGAATTTAATACATTCCTTCTTTGGTTTGAATGTTTAACAACCTCTTGAATCACTAGCTACTTTGAATTAGGAAAGATTTTTCTACCTGCTAAACCAACAACCCAATATTACAGAAAGGATTGGGTAATATTCAAGAAATTAAGAGTGAATTGGAATAACCTATATATATATGTATGCATGTACTGTATATATGTATGTATCTGCATATCCATATCCATATCCACATACACATACATATGTACATCTTAAAACTAATGGGGTGGAATGACCAGTGGGCCACATAGCAGGCATATAGATTAGCTACAAGTACCTTGGTATCTCACAATCACATGGAAACCATGAGGTGAAGATAAGGAAGATAGCAGTATACAAGTATTACAAAAGGATAGAACAAGTCCCAAAGAGCCCATTCAATGGAAAGAACAAGTTCCATGCCATCAATGTACACCTATACACCCTGCCAGTGATCACATATCCTGCCTGTATAATGAGTTGGCCAAAAGCAGTCATGGAAGCTGCTGATGTGAAGGCCCAGAACTTTCTCACAATGAATGGAGGTTTCCACCCCATGGCCAACACTTAGAGACTGTACATCAATTGAAAAGAGGACTGGCTGGCTCTAATAAGTGTCAAAAATATTGTCCTGTATGAAACCCAGAGCATCCAAAAGGAGATAAGTAAAATGGCACCCAAAAATGAACTATTAAGTGAATCCCTGAGGCAGCAGCAGACATGGGAGAAAGATCAAGCAGAAGGGTGGCAAAACCGTTAATCAACAGATAATTGAATTGGCTGACACTAAGAAATCCTAGCAATGGCTGGAAAGAGCTGGACTAAAAGACAGCAGTGAGGCACTGATCATAGCAGCACAAAAATAAGCACAAAGCACTAGATTCATAAAAGCAGGGGCCTACCATACTAGACAGAATACAAGGTATGTACTATGTATAGAAATCTCAGAGACGGTACAAAACACAGTGGCAAAAGATGGATCCAGGACACAGGTGGTATTCAGCAGGTTTTGACCAGTTCTGGAGAACCGGTAGAGGAAATTTTGAGTAATTCGGAGAACCGGTAAATACCACCTCTGACTGGCCCCACCCCCATCTATTCTTTGCCTCCTGAGTCCCAGTTGATCGGGAGGAAATGGGGATTTTGTAGTAACCTTCCCCTGCCATGCCCACCAAGCCATGCCCACAGAACCAGTAGTAAAAATTTTTGAATCCCACTACTGCTCCAGGAACAGAATATATTGAATGACAGAGCGAAATAGTTGGCACTGTGTACAGTAATATCTGCAGTGTATATATTACACATTTCCAAATGCAGATTGCAGATTCCACAGAAGGCTGTGAAGAATAACAGGGCTAAGATCTTGTGGGATTTTCAGATCCAAGCAGGCAGTTAGGTATTACCCAATAAAATATTGTGGTAATAGACAAGGACCTGAAGACAGCAGTGATGCCAAGTGATTGCAACATCAGGAAGGAGTATGAGAAGCTGGAGAAGTACCATGGCCTGAAGGAGTAACTAGAGAGGATGAGGAAAGTAAAGCCAAAGAATTCCAGACGTGGTAGGAGCAGTTGCGGCTATGATTTCTAAACTGGGAGAATGGATCCAACACACTCCAGGAATGACATCAGAACTCTCTGTCTGGAAGAGTGCTGTGCTAGGAACAGCTATGATCCTGCACAGAAACCTCAAACTCCCAGGAGTCTGTTAGAGAAACTGAGGAAAACACACACCACTCATGGGCGTGAGAAGGGATTTAAAAAAACACACACACAATGGGATTATTGGATTCCTCAAAATACATTTTTAAAACCGGTTATCTTTTTTATAATGTAGGCATAATAAAGTCAAAGGAATTTTTGTGAACATATTATGTGAGCCAGGTGTCTGGGGGAAATTACAGTCTAAGGACATTAATGTATTGTTGTAATGTATTATGTATAACTGGATATATTGTATTTGGACTGTTGCAAAAAAACAACAACAGTGATTTGTATTCTTGGACAGGTGCTTATACATATCAGATTTTAAAAGTTGGATTAATGAAATTTACCTGCTGTTAGCTTTTGAATTGCCTCTTTAATAGTGGAAAGAGCAAGATTAGGCAATATGACTATACAATCTAGGTTTAATTTTCTGTTTAAAATTTTAGATATATCTGTGTGATTCATATACAGGTAGTCCTCAATTTATGACTACAATTGAGCCCAAAATTTTAGTGGTCAAGTGAGACAATTATTAAGTGAGCTTTGCTCCATTTTACAAACTTTCTTGTTTCAGTTGTTAAGTGAATCAGTGGTTAAATTAGTAACACAATTTGTAAGTGAACCTGGCTTCCCTATTGACTTTGCTTGTCAGAAGATCGCAAGACGTGATCACATGACCCTGGGAAAGTGCAATTGTCATAAATATGAAATAGTTGCCAAGAGTCTGAATTTTGATCACATGACCGGCAATGGCCACATGATGCGGCAATGGCCATAAGTGTGAACACAATCATAAGTCACTTTTTTACAGCGCCGTTGTAACTGTGAATGGTCACTAAAAGAACTGTTGTAAGTCAAGGACTATCTGTATGTCCAACTATATATGCAATAATATTAATTAATTATATAGTAGGGTGGAGAAATATTATGGCATTATTTTAGTTCTTTTATTATATTATCTGTTTTTAACTTTTATTTACCTTTCCCTGTTGTCTTTTCCTGTGAGACTGTATTACTTGTTTTAGATATCTGACATCTTACTGAATACTTTGGAATGAAATTAGTAAGTTTTCATTTTTCATTGTTTTGGTGGTCTTCATAACATTCAATGAAATATATATTTTAAAAGGTGTCTCTAATAGATAGTGGGGAAAGCGATGTCCCACTAAACATATGCTCTCTTCATCACTTTTCTGAAATGAATGCAGGTTCAGTTCAATCAGACTCACTGTGACAGTTTATATTAAAAGGCAAAGCTTCTTTGTGTGCACTGTGCTCATGAACCTCAGCATTCATGCAATTATTCTTCCTCGTTGCTTAGCTACAGCATCCTAACTCTTTGGTCTCATGACATCTGAAATCTATTTGGTAGCTTTTGAAGTTACTCTAACCAGAAATCCCTAACAGTCCATTCCAAAGCAGTTTGACACCTTTTTCTCCCATCATTGTTGACAAGGTACTTATTAATAGGGTGCCACACTGTTCCTTTTGCCACAGACCGTAACAATTTGCACTTATGGAGTGTAATAGATTCTGCTGGTATGCATCCAAAAAGGTTCCACTACATCCAGCTTCAGTATCACAGATTCCTTTCAAAGAGTTTACTTAACAGGTGCAGTTCCTTGCCCCCCGCCCGATTGCATAGTCTAGTACCAGAATTACCAGTCACACAACTGCAAATAGCAATACTAATAGCACTTAGACTTATATACCGCTTCACAGTGTTTTACAGCCCTCTCCAAGTAGTTTACAGAGTCAGCATATTGCCCTCAACAATACAAGCCCTCATGTTGAAACAGCTTGTTCTGTATTTATCTGGGAAAACAGATTGATCAATGTCTTCGACATCAGGGGTCCCCAACCCGTGGGCCACTGACCAGTATGGGTCTGTGGTCTGTTAGAAACTGGGCCATGCAAGCAGCAGGAGAACAAGAAGCTTCATCTGTGCATGCGCGGGATCTAGGTTGCACGTGAAACCATCCCCCTCCCCCAGTCTGTGGAAGACAAGTTTTCTTTTGAAACCGGTCCTTGGTGCCAGAAAGGTTGGAGATTGCTATTCTACACTGTATGGGCCAAAGAAGCAGTCATAGAAGGTCTGGCTTTACACCTTCAGCATTCTGCTGATGCCAAAGGTTGAAGCCTCTTCCAGCTCTTCCTGAGTAAGAACTGAGGGTACGAATGAGGGGGATCTATGAAAAGACTGGAATATAAAACCTGCTTTTTTAATGATAGGAAATGAGAGTAGAGGAAGCAAAGGGGAAGTCACAGCTCTTTCACATTTCTGCTACCCATGTCACAATTTGATGCTTTCCAGTTGCATTGGAGATTACATCTCCCAGAATTCCCCAATGGGGAATCCCCCTATTGACCTGCACAATAGGACACAGCATTTACAGAAGTCACATAAATAGTCAATTAGTTATCCAGAAAGAGAGAGGGAGACTTTTCATGTGGTTTTGTTCATTGAATGAATGTAATTGACATTGTAGCATACTTACAAATAGGTTCTCTAGAGATGCATTATTCTGCAGTTGGTGAGACAATGCTTTGTGAGTACAGACCACTGTCAGAATTCTGGTGCAAAGGAGGAACAGGACATAAACCTGACAGCATGCCTAGCAACTATTTCTCCTCCTTCATATTAAGTTATTCTGTGTTAGTGAAGGATGAGAGAAATGCATTTCCTAAGGCTGAGTAAATCTAACCTTAGGGAGTTTTATTAATCAGAAATAGGTAATACATTTAGTTGACAAGATCTAAATGTAAATTAAGGGTCTCTGAATACGCTATTAAGCATTTCATTCAGCAGCATAAATTTTTCCTTGCTAGTTGATTTGCCATAAAACTAAAGAACCCACGAAAGGAGAAACAGGAAGAAAGGAAAGGAGCAGTAATTGGGAGGGGAATGAATCCGTAGCCATGGAGACTGTCCCTTGAAGGAAGTCTTCCTTTCAGGAAGGATGATTTCTCTTGATGTTGCTTTTGCAAAGAGCTGACAGAAATCGTTCCAAGAGGATGCTTTAACAAAAGATTCAGAAGCTTGTATAACCATGACAGCATATGTAAACATGTACTCAAAGTATGTTGTTTTTCAACAGACAGTGCCTTCCAATCTGGACTAAAAGAACTAAATTGTAATCTAGTCAAGAATATCCAGTTTCCAGATGTGCACTCACTGACATAATTTTTGTACCCAGTAATGAAATCATAATGATAATTCTTTAGAAACGGACAGCCTGCCCATGTCGCTAGAACAATCATTGGAAACCAATGGCTCACAGGCCTATTCTGATCTGCACCAAAGTGTAATTCTCCCCATCTCTAGAAACAACGGAAAACAAAGTAAAATTCTACTCTCTTTCTCCCAGTCCTATTACTCTATCCTCTTTTCCTCCTAGTCCTTGTTGATAGTTCTGGCAAATAATATCAACAGTAATAAATATCATATTTTCATTGTGGGCATAGTCCATGCACAAAGAAATATTCCCCCCAACATGGTTATATCTTTTCTTCTATAATTATGCAGGACCACACAAAAAGTAGGGAAACTGTGTGGGACCTATTTTCCCCTTTCTTCTGGCACCAAGAGGCTGCAAGACAGACAGATGGATAGATGGATGGATAGGAAGGAAGGAAGGAAGGAAGGAAGGAAGGAAGGAAGGAATTTCCCAAACCGCAGACTCTTTCTCAATGATAAGTAGTTTGTCAATGACTATTACAATTTTTCCATGCTTGGCCACATGAAACATACACAGTTATAATTGTCAGTAGGATCTTTTTGATATTAGAATCCTGTGTGTGTGTGTGTGTGTGTGTGTGTGTGTGTGTGTGTGTGTTTAAAGTTGCTGTGATAACTGGACATCATGAAAGATTGGGATACTGAAAAGTACCTGCATGCATCTGAGGATTGTAAAAAAACCTCTTTTTTTAAAGGCAATCTTTCCCAGCCACATGGAATCCTTTAACTGGAAGACCAACATAACTGAAGAACATAAAGTTGTGGAAAGCTATCAAAACAGATGTGCATACATTATGGTAGTCTTTGATTTTTAGCAGGTAATTTCAATTAATTACTATTGCTAAATTAAATTCCTTTTTTTAATCATATTTTTTTGAAAAGGCTTATATATGAACAAATAACAGAATCTTCATATCTATTCTTCCACATAATAAAAAGCACCAGTTGCAATCTTACTCCCCCGACCCCAATCCAGTAGTGCTGATATCCAGAATACAGTTTGGGGTAAGATGCATTTATATCTCAGGCACTACATTTCTCTTTTTCACTGTTTTGGGCTGTCTGTATTTAAGGAGAAGCTTTGTAGGTCAAACCATTCACATCAGGACCTCTTTTTTTGTAGCCTAAGCTCTTTATAAGAAATGCTTAGCTTCTTGGGATAACCCTGCTTATTGGAAGTCAGGAGAAACACATATATTATTGCTGGTTGAAGCATTCCCCTCTCGCATTTTATGAACATATACAATACAAAATAATACTTCTATAATGCAGAAAGAATTTGTCATTCCCTACTGAATACAATCTGAGTGTTGGAGAGCCAGCCCAATGCCCCTGGTCTTTGACACAGCACCATGCAACCACATCCATTGTGCGAAACAGCACATTCTTTCGGAGATAGGGAATATCTTGACAGCACAGAATAATTAGAAGTGTCTTTATATGCAAATCAGAGGGAAGAAGCTGAACAAAGAAAATCATTCACAAAAGAGTCAAGAAAAAGGAGCAAAAAGGAAAGACAAAGTGGAATCATTTAGGAAATGAGTTCATTTTCCATTGGTTTGTTAGTACTTTTTATAAAAAGAATGCAAATGGACGAAAAAAGCTACTGCAATAAAACCCAGGGGAATGGAAGTTTACGGTATTATCAACTCATAGTCACATTAGCCTTATCAACGTCTGCATGTTGCATTTGTGTTACTAAACAACCACCTTCTGGGATTTTTATGCCCACCCATTCAACATTTTATGACTTCTTAAGATTGTTTTTTAAAATATAAAAATTAATATTTCTTTGCAGATGGTTTTAAAGGACAGGATTAATAATTACCCATAAAGGATAGGATAGAATAGAATAGAGCTGGAAGGGACCTTGGAGGTCTTCTAGTTCAGCCCCTTGCTCAAGGAGGAGAACCTATATTATTTCAGAGAAGTAGCTGTCTAGTTTTTTCTTAAAAACTTCCAGTGATGGAGCACTCATAATTTCTGAAGGCAAGCTGTTCCACTGGTCAATTGTTCTCACTGTTAGGAAGTTTCTCCTTAATTTGAGGTTGCTTCTCTCTTTGGTTATTCCAACCATTGTTTCTTGTCCTGCCCTCTGGTGCTTTGTAGAATAATTTGATCCCCTCTTCTTTGTGTCAGTCCTTCAAATACTGGAATACTGCTATCATGTCGCCCCTAATTCTTTTTTTCTTTATAACCCAAATCCTAAAGCTGTTTCTTCATATCTTTTAGTCTCCAGGCCTTTGATCATCTTAGTTGCTCTTCTCTGAACTTTTTCCAAGGTCTAAAAATCTTTTTTGTAGCATGGTGACCAAAATAGGTTGCAGTACTCCAGGTGTGGTCTTACTAGAGTTTTATAAAGAAGCCTGCTTCACATAAACTTGATTCTATGCCTCTGTTTATACAACCCAGGGTTGTATTAGCTTTTTTGGCTGGTGCTGCACACTACTGGCTCCTATTCAAGTGACCATCCACTAGGGGTCCAAGGTCCCTCTCACAGTTACTGTTTTTGAGCCAGGTTTCGCCTAATCTGTACTTATACAGAGTTTGTACAGTCCATGATTATCATAACATACCATTCAACACATCTAGGCTTGATATAAAATTATGTGACCTAAAGTTGATGTCATTGATTTGATTTGATTTGTTTATTATTTATAGGCCGCCCTTTTCCCTGAGGGGACTCAGGGCGGCTTACAATTTATAGGGAGGGGAATACAAGACAAGACATGAGACAATACATAAATTAAAATAGAACAAAACATTCATTCATCATTCGGGTGGGGACGGATTAGAATCTTTATCCCCAGGCCTGACGGGATAGCCAGATCTTGAGGGGTGTGCGGAAGGTCTGGACGGTGGTGAGGGTGCGAATCTCCACGGAGAGATCGTTCCAAAGGGTCGGAGCTACTACTGAAAAGGCTCTCCTCCACGTAGTTGCCAGTCGACACTGACTGGCGGATGGAACTCGGAGGAGGCCTAATCTGTGTGATCTAACAGGTCGTAGGGAGGTCATGGGACTTGATACTGCTATATCTACAGATTAGAGCCTCTTGGTTAGAACCATGATTTTCTTTGTCCTATTTTACTCCTTTGCTGTCCTATTTTGCATTCTCCCCTTCTTCAATTAGCAGTATGTGGTTTATAATTGTAAGATGAATAAATTTCAGAGAACACCAAGAAATAAATCAGTTATGTGGGAAAGAATATAGAAGCTGGATGAACCAGATTGAAATGGCAGAACCTCTAGCAGTTCCTGGAACAATAGATTTGTTTGGAACTCTATATATTATTGTGGATTGGAGAGTCATATCAAAAACAAAAGTAATGATCTTCACCTAAAAGGTTTGTCAGTTGTATTTATTGTCATAAAATAGACAAAACCAGTATGAAACAAATTTGGACTTTAAATATCTAAGAATAACTTTTCAATTTTCCCTGTTTTAGATTGAGATATTAAAAGCTATCATAAACTGGACTCATTGGATTGTCAACTCAATCTTGCATTTTGCAGACAGTGGAGGCAGCAACTATGTTCCTGCAGCTATGAATATCTTGAGAATTAAAATAATTAGTTTTGGCTCTCAAATTTGCTTCAATAAAGAACTCAATCCTAAAGATGGATTGTCTCAAAATTTGCCCAAGTCAGTCTTCTATTTGGAATTAAGCCTTTCTTCTACAGGGACTCAAATGAGATTTTGCCATATTAGGTTTTGGGCCAAACTAATTTTCACAAAGTATTCTTATACCACTCTGACTTTCCTGAATATATTTTTTTTAATTTAGTTGGGGGAAAATGCATTGACATGAATAACTTTTCTAAGCATGCTCACAGTGACCAAATGACTCTCTCCTCATCATTTTCTGTAGGTTTCATGTGGTGGAATATATTTTATCTCAAAAAATTACCAAACATGTAGAATCTTTCTCTTTGGTGAGATTTAACTCTCTGCCTTTTAAGGTATCTGAGAGTAACACATGATCTAATCCAGAATCAATTATTCCTTCGTCAATTGGGAGTTATTGAATTTATTATCTCCGTTTTATTGTGCTGCCCTTTTTATGTAGTGTAGTGTATAGATTTATTAACTCCCCTGTTGTTAGGCTGTCCTGGTCTTATGAGGAGGAAACTTATCTCGCTGAGATGTTCTTTGAAACTTCAAACTAAATAAACTTATAACCATGGCCATTATGAGAATAGATTTTTTAAAGTGTTACATATTGTTACAAATACCTTGTGTGCTTATTTTCCTAAAAAAAAAAGGAATAAGAAGAATCAATAGCAAATGTTCTGTTTTATTTAGTTTTCTATTTTTATTTTGCTTATGTTTATATTTTCTCTATGCCATATAACATTTATATCTTTCTAATTGCTTTATTTCTTTCATTTCTATAGCTTCATTATTATTTGGTCTCATAGTATAAATAAAATTATTTCTCATTATTATGATCACATTTTGTCAGTCTAAGCTCCCGATTTGGAGTTTTTCCATTACTTTACCTTATTTGCCGGAAATTTTCTGCTGATTTTACTTTATTTCCCAATCTTTCTACTCTTTGTTTCCAAGCTCTCTCACTGTGGTTTGTCTCAGGGCTCCCTGTTTCTGATCCTGCTTCCTGGACCTCTCAACCTCTTGCCTTCTATGTCTTATGCTTTTGATTACTCAGTCAGCTCGTATCAAGCTGTTCTGTTCTATACAAACACTGGCTATTGAATATTAATCTGGACAAAGCAGGACAGTAAAGTTCTGTGATTGAAAGTAGAATTACCATACCACTTCTGAAGTTTGAACAGCTTACACTTACTCTTTGATTCTTCAGAAAAAGTTGGCCAAACTGCATTATCTTTCCCCATTACCTCCTTTGAGAAAATATGGTTGCAATCATCTTTCCACATATTGAAATTTCAGGTGTATACATGCTTTCTCATACTGGTAACAACCGGTATCATAAACATTGTGCAATAAAAAAATCAGGGGGAACAAAATGCAGTGCAGAATCCAAAAGAAGATAAACCTGGTGGAGCCATGTATAGCTAGATCCAAATGAATACATTTTGCAGTTGACATGCACAAAAGGGTTTTACAATAGGCTGAATGTATTCATCAGTTGCTTCTTTTGAAGAGATGTCAAGCAAAGCTTTGTTCCTTTTAATAAGACATTTAAGCATTTCTAAAACAACCATCTACAACAGATTCATGGCTGGCCTCTCCCACTACAGTTATAAATATTATTTCAGAAACTGGAAAATAAAAATAACCCTTAGGCCCTAAGTGATTTGGATTAGACAGTACTTGTAGGGCATATTCATTTTCCATGTAGGCATTTAGATAAAAACCAATACTAAGTTCTAATTAGAAGAGGCAGTTTTCATCCTCTCCTTTAAACCTTCATTCCTTCCTGTTCATTCATTTAAAAACATCTACTGAGCGAATGTATTAGCTTTTATAAAAAAGAAAAAAGAATAGATAAAAACAAGGGAAGGTAAATAGAGTGTGTAAGAACAGGGCTTACTGAAGAAGAATCAAGATGGATTTTTTTTCAAAGGTTAGATCTATCTCATTAGCAGTTGAGGATTCTTTAAAAATGTTAACAATCATATGTAAACAGTACAGCAGTAGATTGCACTTGCATTTTCAAAAGGTTTTTGATGAAGCCCCTCACAAAAGGTAGCTTGAGCAAAATCAACAGTCAAGAGATCAATGGACATATCTCATTACCTGACTCTTGGGTAAAGAACAAAGTGTAGAAATAATTGCACACTTCTTATAATAGAGAGATATGCACAGTTAGGATTTCTTAAGAAGTTGCATTACGACAAACACATTTTAATAACTATATCAATGACTTGGAGTTAGGAATAAATAATAAGGTGTCCTAGTGGCATTACGCAACTCTGAATACTACAGGGAATTTCAAAAGGATCCCTCTAAACTGTCTGAGTGGATGTGTCAGGTGCAAATAACCAGGAGCATTTGCTGAGTTCAAAGCACAGAGTTTATTATTGCTACCTATACACAAGAATCTGACCAACTAATGGTCAAAGCTAAATTATCAGTAGATAAGGGTCAACGGAATTCACAAAAATATTGTCTGAGGCAACTAACGGAGGCAGAGAAAGGAAGTGTTGGGAAGACTGGCAGATAAGCCAGCAAACAGATCCCACTGAGGAATCCTTCACCTGTGAGATCTTTCCAGATTTTGTTTTGGATCAACCAAGATGTTTCAACTTTCTGAAATCGTATATTTATTAGGGATTCAAAAAACACACACAATTTTCCATTTGGGGCACAGCCCTAAAAACATGAGCTAAATTAAATGCTAAAAGAAATTACAAATTTAAGCTAAATTACAAATTTAAGTCATATACAGATCATATTTTTATTATTAATTAATTACCCCCAAGTGATTATTAACACAAGTACGTTCTGATTTTGCAATCATTGACACACAGCCCTCACCATTAAACAAAATAAGTACCTGGCACACTTTTGAATAAACGTTGGTATTTGCCTTTTTTCTCCTTATATAACAATATATTAAAGAATAAATTGAAAATGTTGAAAATGTGCATTACCCCAAATAAATAATATGTTTACATTGCTTACTGCTATTTAGTGCTAAATATTTTTTTAAAAATAAAAAGTTGATGTTTAATGTAGGCTCTAGTCTGGGAGATGCTTCGCTTTATGGCGGGGTGAGGCGGCATGCACTTTAAAGTGCCAGCGTGCCTTCCAGCCATTCAGCAGGTTGCTGAATGGCCGGAAGGCATACCGGCACTTTAAAGTGCATGCCGCCTCGTCCTGCCATAGAGCGAAATATGTCCTGCTTTATGGCCGGGAGGCGTGCTGGCACTTTAAAGTGCATGCCGCCGCCCCAAGCCCCATGGCCATTTTAAAGTGGTACTTTAAAGTGTCGGTGGGCTGTATGGCAGGGCACGGGGCGGCAGCATGCACTTTAAAGTGCTGCGCGAGTCCTGGAAGACGGGCGAGAGATGGCGCAGGCATCCGGAACCCCTTCTGTCACCGCCCCTGAGGAGCCACCGCTGCTGCCTCACTCCTCTTCACTGCACGTCACTGCTCTGAAGGCACCTGATAACTGGCACACGGCCCTGGCCTCCTCTCTGCCTTTAACATAGAGCCCTCATCAGAGACTTCCCCAGACTCCAGGAGTGGCCCATGTTCCTCCCTAACCTCCTCACTGTCTGAATCTGCTGCCAGTTCTTCTGGCTACTGGCTGGCCACAACAGATGTATAGCAGGGTTTGAAATCAATATGAAATAATGTTCTAGATTTAATGAGTGAGATCAGGGAAAATATATGGAAAAGGTGAGCCTGGAAAACATCATTCTTTGGCTCCCTGGCTCAAGGTGAATTATACGTAATCTCTCTGAAGTCTATAACCTTCCTATGGTGTCAAAGAGGGATTTAAAAGATTTTTGAGAGATTCTGAGCATCTGACAAAAGCTTGGGGGAGCTACCAGTAATATAGAAATACTTTATGCAATAAATATATGTTAGTCATCAGTTTAGCCAGAGTCCACATGAATCACAGTTGAAAAACAGCAGGCCAGATTTTTTCTCCCTCTTCTGTGATTGTGTCCCTCTGGAACAATTAAGCTGTTCACTGAAAATATCTGAATTGGCTTCTTTCCAGTAACACAGGGGAGAGGATAGGAAAGGAATATTACCCTGAGTTTGTTGATGGAAAACAGAAAGAGGAAATATATCTACTACTGTCTTTCAACAAAATGAAAAGGGTTATTTCAGTTAGCCTGTTGTTTTTCTGAGATAATTTCCCATCTGCATCAGAGAAACAACTAAAGCAACTTTCATGAAAGTTAAAATAGAAACTGCCCTATAAAGAAAGTGTTTGCAATTGTTATTTCTTGTACACTTGTGAAAGGGGGATATCATTATTTGATCATATGATTAGATGCATGACTACAACACTATATAAGAATGATATGGGAGCCTGGGCAAAGAGATGCTGCCAAGAAATGGTCCAATAACGTAGCCCTCAGATGGATAATGGAAAGGACAAGAGGCTCAGAAGAAACCCTCCATAATTTCTCAGGCTTTAAGGGAGGCAGGGAAAGAATTCTACTTTTAGAGGTGCAGATTAATTCCACTCTTTTAGAGCAAGCTGGATAGGAAACAGGAAGGCTGTTTCCTATCTAGTTTACCCTGGATCTTTTGATGTGACAAAGGGTGCAAACCAAAGTTTAATTTAAGGCCTTTTATGGCTTGCTTTATGGGACTGTCTCTTGCTCCTTGATTCTACCCATTCTCTCTGGTTTGGCAGGATGGGCATACCTCAGATCCCAGCCAGATATGCTGGCTGTCAGGGCCCAAGTGGGCAGCCTTTTTGTCATGGCAACCTGCTTTCTGGAATATCATCCCTCCAGAGATTAGATTGGCCACATCTTTGTTGGTCTTTCATAAGGAGTGGGTCTGGAGCCCTGGATGTGAGATGGATCCAGTTTCCTGATTATGTTGAACGGTTTATTGTGGCTTTTATTATTTATTTTTCCAGCTGCTATGAGTTTTACATTTTGTATATGTTTCTTTATTATTATTTTTAATATTGCTAGCTGCCAAAGTCATGTGTTTGAGATGGCTGACTGTATAAACCTAATAAATAAACAAATCTCTAGATTTTCTTCAACCAGAAACTATTCTATTACGTCAAGCTTGTCTTTAGATCATAAGAAGATGAGTTTCCTTCCCAGAGGATGATTGAACCTGTGTTTCTCTCTGACTGGGTACCCCAAAATTGGGATATATCCTCATATTTCTGCTGACCATTCTAACTCCTCTTGCAATTTGCCTTTCTCTTTGTCCTGATTTATAGTACTACTTCTTCCTTTTCTTTTTACTGTTGCTCTTTTCTCCTCACTCTTTCTTCTAGTATTCACTTGTTTTTCTTAACATGGCCCTTCATATTCCCAACATATGGATTTGTCAGTGGACTCACAGAGACTCCCCATGAAGGAAATTTAGAAAACCATCATATGTCATAAGTCTACCGTGCCCTAAAGTGCCCAGAGGAAAATATGAGAACTGCTATTCCTGGTGAATTCTGACAACCACTAGACTTGCGGAGAGCTTGAAACAATTGCTTTTATTCGATGACCAACTGAATCACTCCATTGAAGCAGAGTCATGAGATGAGATTTCAAAGAATGTTATAGATTTCTGAACCATGACAGTTTCTGTGGTTGTTTTTTTTTTTTTGTAACAGCCTCTGGCATTATTACAGGTAATTCAATGCTGCAACTTTATTTGTCTATATCGAGAATGCTATAAGGACTGAATCATGTGATTGGCATTCTGATGCTGACCAGCCATTCAATGCAATTTATCACTTTAATAAATTCTCTGCCTCTCACAGCTCTTCTAGTTGGCAAGCTAACATTACTATGGGCTTCATTCACTTTCTCAGGACTTATAACACCTAGTAAAACACCTGAGAAATATTCTTCCATACAGATGTTCTCAGATCAATATGATTTAGCTCTCTTGAACATAGACAAATTTTCTTATACTGCCTATACATTTAGGCATACCTTGACTGCCCACCACTGAACCCACCACCAATTCTGTTTTGTCTAGTCTAGTCTAATCTAGTCTAGTCATCTAGTCTGCTCTATTTTTTATTTTTAATATAATTTATTTGTAACGCTGATCTGTGACTGTAATAAAATTCTCACTTACCCACTCATTCCTGGAATATCATATTCCTGTACTAGTGTTGCCAAAGGGAAGTTCATCTCAGCTTTCAGGACTCAAAAATATCAGTCCAGAATACATGCTTACCTCAAACCTTTTAAATTCTGTATGACTGGGGCAACTCTGATGTGTCAACAATGAGTATTGTAGTTACCAGGCCAACACTTGTTACATGAACTGACTGAAATCTATGCTAAAGGAAACATCCCTTGTACAGTTTAGGTATTTTGGATGACAGTATTAGTAAATTCAATATTTGATTAGTAAATCAAAGATATTAGATATTAAATATTAAATATCTAAAGATTAGATATTTTACATATATAAATCTGTTTCAAGAGTATATGCATTGATATGGTTGTTTATCCCAAAATAAGTTATGATTTGGGATAGAAGGTGGTATAATCTCAGATTAGCTGCTCATAAATGTGTATCAAATGAGACAGGAAAAAAAAACTAAGCTAAAGGAAACATCCCTTGTACAGTTTTAGGTATTTTGGATGACAGTATTAGTAAATCAAATATAGAAGGTTTCTAAGAAAAAGCATTTGTTCAAAGCTCTTGAAATAAAAGAATTTGAGGCAGCAGAAGAGAGAACTTGCTGCTGTTATTGCATGATAGAAACCAAGCAAGATTTCTAAACTTTACTTTGATTCCAGTTTCTACTGAGATAGAATCAGTGGAATTCAGAGCCAAGAAATCAACTTAAAATCCATTGTGTGAGAATAATAAATTCTTTGTTAAATGGGCAGACTTCTGCAAAGTGACAGAAAGCTTATTATGTAAGACACTGCACAGATATTCCCATTATTAGGAATAATACCTTTTACCTATATAACTCTATTTCAAGAGTATATATGCACTGATATTATGGTTGTTTATCCCAAAATAAGTTATGATTTGCGATAGAAGGTGGTATAAGCTCAGGTTAGCTGCTCATAAATATATATCAAATGAGACAGAAAAAAAACCTGTTAAATACAAACAAAACTGCTGCTGAAGGCATCTAAAGGTATCTGAAATGAGCACCTCACACTTCCATATGGCCCAAATAGCATGTTAAGCATTTATTTTATAAGCCTTGATACAGAACTACATTAATTAGTTGTAAAACTGCTGTGCCATGCTAAACATATAATCTTTTAATGATACAACTTTTTTTGCCTGCTCTAAGCAGGCAAATAGAGTTGTGTTTGATTAAAAAGAAGCCTTTGCCTTGGTGAATGATTTAGAGATAAATACTCCATGTTTAAGTCTCCAGAAACCCATATGTCCCATGGGGAATATTTTAAAATATTCCAAGGCCATCCATAAACTCCTAAGCTAATGGCTTAATTATGAAGGCATATGTGCAAGGGTAATCCTTCAAGAACAATTTCTCACACAAACCTTTAAAGTTTTGGTCCACTTTTTCTGGGCCAGCCACTTTTCTCATAGCTTGCTTATTTGTTATGATGTTGTATACTACTGTGTCATCCTGTTTCTGCTGCCTTGATCAAGCAATTAATAGAGAATATTTACAATGATGATGCTACCTAGCCTGGCAATGACATAAATGCAGGAAACCAATGAAGCTCAGAGAATATTAAGAATCCAACAATTAAACTCTAAACTGCTATATTGTCTAGTATAAGAATATTTCCAGCAGGCCATAAATCTAGACCCAACTGAATACTGCAGATGATAAGAGTGTCTTTCCCATGAAGGGTCAAATTTGCTATGCCAACTTTCCTTATATTCTCAAGATAGCAAAGTTAAACTAATGCTACAGCTTTAATCAATACTCATCCTTCTGATTTCTGTCCAAATAGACCTAGCTTTACTATGGTGTCCTATCCAGCTTGGTATCCCAGTCAAGCCAATGTGGCTGAAGCTCCTTCAAAACAATCAAAGCCAAACCCTCTTGATATCCCGTCACTCTTAAACATCAGAGGGAGCACTCCACAAGAGCATGTCCTTGGGTACATTTGAATATGATGCCAAACTTGATGTTCCAGAAAAGCATCAGAAACATAATGTTTTATTACTTATAGTTTTTGAAAGCTTTTGTGTTTTTTTTAAGCTGAAGGAGAAACATTTTGCATGGATTCAGAACAATTTGGGCTCTATGCTGAATAATTTTGATGCTGCTTGCTGTTTTTCACTCTTAAAAAAGACTCAGGTTAAATACTTTAAAAATGTAGTGCAGTGCTCGAAGGTATCCTGTTAAATATGGGAGTAATTAATGATCTCTAAATACACTACCGTTCCTATTTTTTTTATTGTAGTCTGCCAAAAATAAAGAAGCAGATGCAGATATGTCACATGTTTCCATTTTAACCCATGGATAAAACATTTTTCGAGTGAATTTTAAATTTCTAACCGCTCGAATCATTTTGCCTCAACTTTCTTATCACACAATCATATCCAACAATTCCCTCTTTCGGTACCAATTCAAACTGAATCACCTATGTTGATTTGCACAGGTCTAATTATCATACAATAAAATTTATTTCATTTTGCATGTTTTTTTATATATGAATAAATGTCAAAGGATAAATCATTTAGAGGACCTATAAAAACTTAAATGATGTAGGTATATATACAGACAATATCTGGAGGGCAAGAGTTGGTTTTCAAATAAACAAATAGATATACCTGTTGGAAAGAACTCATTCATTTTCTTCTTGTAAATTTTGTAGTCAACTTCCAAAAATACACAAAAAATGACACGGTCCATCTGAAGGGGAAAAAAAGAGATTATCTTAACAAGGTGTTATTTTTGCCTTTAAATAACATCAATCATCATCATCATCAATAAATGAAACACTTGGTTATAACTTTTGATGGATACGTTTGCATATGTTCATACCATAGCAGTCCAGACATCCCAAACCACAAAGAAAGATTTATTGTTTGGGTCAAAGGGATCATTTCAAGTAGCAGTATGAAATTTAGGGAGCTGTTTTTCCATTTATGCTAACTCTGTATGCAATACTGGAAACATCTGTTTCTGGAAGCGCCATGTACACTGATTAAATAAATAAGTGAAAACAAACTTGCCTTCATAAGGCCAATTCCATGTAGAGTTATTTTTCAACAGATAGCTGATTAGGCAATCCGCCTTGAACATTTTGGCTCCAATATTAATCTACCTGCTTATCATAATTTTAAAATGCATGGATGGGTCCTAAAACAGCTGCCTCTCAGGGATTTGGGTTAAAGAAATGGAACCTCCATTCAAGGTCACTGGAGATGTTTCTGCAGGACTGTTTACTATTCTGGAGAGACTTTTGAAAACCTTCTCTGCTCTCCTTAATTATCTAAGCCTACCTGCTTTTAAACTGGTGGCGGTTAAACAAAATCAAAAAGAGCAGAGTAAGACAGCCAGATGGCAGCCAGAATAAGTAGTAAATAAAACAGTTCATAAAGAGAAAATTCTTAAGTAAAGCCAAGCATATAAAAAAAGCACAAACTGTATACAATAATTAGCTCTTAACAAGAATATTTTGGCAAGCAATTCTGTGTCAAAAAGTTTTATTCAAAGGATTCACAGAAAAATAAAGGAGAGGATCAAATTAAACTGTATTTACCTATTAAATGTTTAAACTACCAGTTACCAGAGTTAATAAACATTAAATATTACATCAAAGCCATAATGTTTTTGAATGACTGACTGACTGATTGATTGAATGAGGGGACAGCCATTTGTCTGGATTTGTTTAGCATCTCCTACTTAAGCAGGGGGTTGGACTAGAAGACCTCTAAGGTCCTTACCAACTCTGTTTTTCTGCATACAAGGAGCTTAATTATTTCAATTTGATGGACAATTCTGGAGAAGGCTTGAGTCTAGTTGCACCCATCTGAAGATGAACTTCTTCAGAGGATCTGAATGAATGGAGTTAGGAGAGAATTATCTTGAGCAAACTCTTTTCTCAGTAACCTGGAGCCAAGCTTTAAAGGTATTTCATTCAGATATGTGTGATGCTTTCTAAATAGGTGCAAAGTAATTTTTTTTGGGGGGGGGCTCACATAGATCAATCTGGTTGCTGAATGTCACACTAAGTTAATTTTCTAGATAAGATACAAATGTAGGTTCACAGACAGCATATTCCTGTAGGTAACAATAGAAGCTAACAGATGTACACAAATGTTTCGCATGACATGTTGCTTCACTCTGAGAAACTTGAGCTCAATTTTTAGAAGCATTTCTAGGTTATTTTGGGGAAGTAAAACCCCACCTAGAAACCCCTTATATCACTTTTCTGTAATAATATCCCGCTCCCACTGAACATTTCCATCTTGTGATATTTAGCCTCAATTTATTCTCTTCATTAGCTGACATGCAGGGAAGTTGCATCACCATGGAGACCATTTTTTTAAAAAAAGAGACTTGGGCTCTTCACACATACAAAAAGATGACAATTCCTGTTATGTAGTCACCTTATAGGGGAGACGAAAATATAAAATATTTTGAAAATATAAAATATTTTGAAAATATAAAATAAAATAATGAATAAATGCACATGGTAGTTTATATTTATAACCTTGTAATTGAGGGTGCAATATATTGGTCATTATGTATCAATAATTGTTTTATGTTGGCCTTTGACTGTAATAAATATTTGATTTTGATTTGATAATAATTGTGCTATTGCAAAAGGACTGGAATATGGATTGACGCTTTAGATATGACTTTGTAGCAGATACACCTAGGCTTAACTACCATAACTGAGCTTGGAATTTGGGTCAAAAGTCACTGTGGTTGTTAAAAGAGGGTCACCATGTTTTATTTTATAACAATTTTTACAAGAGCCATTAAGCAAGACACCTCAGTCATTAAGTGTATTGTGTGGTTGTTAAGCAAATCCAACATATCCAATTGACATTTTTTCCACTGTTTCTGCTGGGATTGTAAATCAGACTCACATGACTATGGGACACTACAACTAGTAGTAAATGTGCCCAAATGCAATAATATGACTTTGATGGATGGGGTGCAGCTGTTGTAACTTTAAGGACAGGTGGTAAGTAGCTTTTTTGAAGTCTATCGTAACTTTGAATGGTAGTTAAACAACTGGTTGTTAAGGGAGGTCTGTCTGTAACAATTTTTTAAGTTCTACATTTAATTGTTATACAATTAAGTTATATATTTAATTGTTATACAATTAAGTTGTACAATTAATTGTATAACTGAAATCACCCAAATTAGGAAGAGGTGGTTGTTTAATTTACTTGTACATATGATGGCACAAAACAGATTCATCAAATATGAAATAAGGGCTGAAAATACGTTTATCTGAATCCAGCCAATAGGTCAGAGAAGGCGGCAATCCTGAAGGCCCAATGCAAAAGATGGCTTCCAGGCCTGGGTTGAGACTGTTTTGTTAGGGGTGTTACTTGGAACCCTGACAGAAGATCTATAATGACACAGGAATAGCAAATCAACTCTAAGTGAAAAACTGTAATGAATCAAGAATCAAGAAAGCAATCATAGATTCCAGGTGGGTTGAAGAGGACTGATCAGTCATTAAATGGGTATTGGATGATGGGTTATGTATGCTAACTATCAAATCAATTATGAGTTAAATGGGGTCTTTCCACCAGTCCTGAAAAGTTTTTAAAAGTCCATCAGAAAAAGAAATAACATTCAGCAGGATTGCACGTCCCAATAGGGATGAACCTCAGTAACTTCTCTGCTTGCTGTTCCTGCAAAGTTTGGTTTTAAATTTGGACTGACAATCTAGCTGAATTGTACAACTTTGGTAAAGATCTCTTTATAGAAAATATGATCCATTTCTTAATAAAGACTACCATTTTTTAAAATCTTATTCTTTGTCCTAATTTGTTTGCAATCTGAAATAAAACATAAATTCTGGGATTCTGAATTTCCTTCTCTTTGAAAGAAAGCAATTTATTTTGCCAAAAAAAATATGCTCAAATAAATAAATACAGGAAGTACCAAACATCAAATGCAATGTGCTTTATTAATTTTAATAATTAATATTTCTTCAGAGAAAATGTTACTGCACTTAGGAATTTTCAACAGTCACACGTCAAGTGAGTGATAATGTTTTAATGTTACTGCACTTAGGAATGTTCACAACTGACGTCAAGTGAGTGATAATGTTTTTTTTTTAAATGGCTACCAATTCAAAAATTTAATAGAATTCATAGAATAAACTGTCTGGGAGGACTGACTTTTGGTATACCCTGTAAGCTGTACAACAATGGTTACCTGGAAACAAGAGTCAAAGATTTGCTGATGAGTTTCACTCCCTATATAAAAATAAATTGTTATTCCTCTCTGTGTGTCCATGCCCACAGGTGGCTTGTCAGTACGCTACTCATTGACACAGTGTGCATATATATATCTCATCTCTGTATATGTATGTATGTATGTGTATGTGTATGTGTGTGTGTGTGTGTGTGTGTATGTATATGTGTGTGTGTGTGTGTGTGTGTTTATTTGTGCTGATAAATAAATAAAGGGAGACTAGTATAGATCTATTTGAAGCTATTTAGCTCTCATCAGCTAGCCATACCCTTACTGGGTATGTTAGCTTCCTCCCATAATTGGGGCTTACCAGGGGTTGTGACTCTAAATAAATAAATAAATATATAGATAGAGATAGATAGATAGAGCTAGAGCTAGAGCTAGAGCTAGAGCTAGAGAGAGAGAGAGATAGAGAGATAGAGAGATAGAGAGATAGAGAGATAGAGAGATAGAGAGATAGATAGATAGATAGATAGAGAGAGAGAGAGAGAGAGAGACAGAGAGAGAGAGAGAGAGGGAGAGAGAGAGAGAGAGAGATATTTTTTACAACCCTCGGTATGCCCAACTATGGGAGGAAGCTAACTGCTTCCATTCTCTATCCATCGGCTCGTCACTAGAGACCATCCAGACAGAAAGCCCAATATTTTACTGTTGCTTTTGTTACATTTGTGTAGTATTTCTTTATACTACACAAATACTTTATTTGTGTAGTATACTTTATTTATACTTTATTTATTTATCAGGAAAAATACTACATATATATATATATATATATATATTAATATATATATATTTAAAGTCACATATATATGAATGACAGAGATGAGATAACTTTTCCACACTTATATAATTCATCAGAAACTGATTTATCCTTATCCGTATCAATCCTGCTTCAATGACATTCAACTGACTGCCAAAACTCCATTTTCTCAAGGTGCCAAGAAACATCAACAACATGTGTTACTAGATTTGTGAACCCCTCCCCTTATAGGTAGTCCTTGTTTAATGACCAATCCCTTAGCAACCATTCAAAGTTGGAGCAAACCTCTCTTGAGCTACTTATGACCCAATTTCAAAGTTCCAGTGGCTACGTGCACACGCGCGCACACATACAGAGACACGTGATCACACTGTGGGCACTCGGCAACTAGCTCATATTCAGGGTTGTTTGCAGCATCCTGCAATCAGTTGACTGCGATTTTTGGCTTTTTCTTTTTTGCCAGTTTCTGTCATTTGTTTGATTTCTGGCAAAAAATGACCATTGGGAAAAATAGGTTTGCTTAACAACTACTGCATTGGCTTAAGAATGTTTGCTTGGCAGCTCTTGAAAAAAGGTGGTGAAATTGGGTGAGGTCACATGGTTACCTGCTTAATGTCCACCACAACTTTCAACAATAATTCTCTGCTCAATGACAAGTTTAGGACAACCTGTAGAGAGCTCTTATGTGGACCTCACCTCATGATGTCCAGTGTCTGGATAATTGATTCACATTGTTGGACTGTTCTCATTATATGAATAGGTCACATTGGAATTAGGTTGCAAGATTCCTGATTAGACAGCAATGGGTTAGAAGGATGTTTCTATCTCTAATCCCATCACACATCACCTCCTTTGCAAAGTTTCTTGGATTCTTTCCTCCATAACAATACCAAACTTATTTCTTTTTTTTTCTTGTCATTCTCATAACTCCTCCATGCTGTTACTTTGCATAATATCATAGCTGCTATGTCTCTCCTTCCCACACACCCACGCTGATGTTATCTAGTCTTCGCAGTTGAACATGTTGTGTTTGCATTTTTCCTCCTAGGGAAGTATTTTCTTTGCTACTAACATTTCGTTTTCCATATGATGTTTTTAGTCATTCATTGAATTCTAATATTTTTTCAACAAAACATGTAGAAGACTCCACACAGACACATTCACATTTTATAAACTGCACTTATGTGCCCATGGTCACTTATATACAGCTATTTGGTGAGTCAGAATCAGTTTTTTTCACAATTTTTATTTCCAGAGTTATAGGGAAACTTTTTTTTAGAACACAAAGTTTTTCAGCCCCATAAAACTTTTAAAGTGGCCTTTGCATATATAATCTATATATGAATTAATTCCTTCAAATGTGTGAAGAAAGCATCCTATTTTTAAGCATGCATAAGATGCTGTGATGACAGCTCGGGTACTGTGTTTATCTGATTGAATGGCATGTGTTGGCAGATAATAAATTGAAATTAAACTATATTCCTGCATCTTGCCAGTCAGGGAATGTTTTATCCAAGCGAGCCTCATAAACTAGGTTGGCCTTAATCGATGAAAAAGTTTATCACTTCCATCCCAAAACAAATGACCTAAGTGGCCATAGCGAGAGAATCACTTGGATGGTACCTTAACAGTAGATCAACAGGATTCTTGGTACTGGATTTTTTGTGTACAGCTTATTCTACAAATAAAATATTTCTATTACTGAACTTTTGAAATGCCACATTGATTAGATGTTTTGTGCTCTCTCCTTTATCGAAGGGAGTACAAGAATATAGAGATACTAATTTTGACTAGACTCATCAACCAGTTATAAGGGTCGTCTCATTGCAATCTCTACAGCCAAGGAAAAGAGAGCCATTCATTCGGGGAAGCTTAAAGAAGCTAAACCACGAAGGCATTATTCTTGACTGACAGCTCTCATTTTGGAGTTCACCATTAAAAGTGCATTTCCTATCTCCTGTCCCCTTTCCCCCCTTTCTCTGCAGCCTTGATTAAATTTTGCTAGCTTCATGGCTATGAATAGGTAGATCAAAGAGGTCATAAATGAATAGCACTGCAGCAAAAGAAAAAGAAAGTTCAACTGGGTACACTTTTCACTTAGGAGGCACCTTCACAGCTTCAGACAACAGATTGTATTGATCATCTCCCTCCTGGGTAATTCAGAGTCTATTTAAGGATAGACTATTACTCTTCTGGAGAGCTATGAACTCTAGTCCTGCCTAGATCTGATGGCATACAAATTCAAACATGCATGCATACATACATACATACATACATACAGTACATATATACCAAATAAATTTCCCACAACTCTGGAACCTCTGAACTTCACGCATAACAATAAATATTTGGCAAGAGTTGAGAATAACATGAGAAATACAGGGAATAATTCAACAGGTTACTATTGTAGGTTTCAATAATATTAATATGGGATGCTACAGAACAGGTGAAACTCCTGCCAAAAAATTAAAGTTTTAGAACACATTGCAATTGATAGCAAGAACTATGTAGGTAAATCAATAAGACCCCCCTCCCAAAAAAAGAATCTAGAAACTTAAAAAAGGGATAAGGGTGCAAAAGGAGATTGCCCAGCAAAGAAACTTCTCTCTGTCTCATTATATGAAACTAAACAATCACAGTCTTTCAAAGATATAACAAAAAATATATGTATTTAAGACATACATTGCAAATGTACCCATGTGGCAGGCCCCCTGCATGAAAAACCATGTAATTCTAGAGAGATATCCTCTATACTAGATAGTCACTTCAAGATTGTTTTGAGAAGAAAGGAGATGCTCAAGGAATACACTGATATAAATAGTTTCTCCCCCTTTCCCGCCAGCCTTGATGCTTATTTGTCTTGTGGTCCTGCTTCTTGATTTTTCACCTTTTCTGAAGTGGTCTATTACAGGTAGTCATCGAAGTATAATGGGGCATTTAATGACAGTTCAAAGTTACACCCCCCACAAAGCTGTTTCAAAGTTGCAATTCCTGCAGAGCCCCCTTCATTTACCCTTGTGACATCACAGAGATACTGTAGCACATCCAACTATGGTATTGTATTTCTCCCCCCATCCTGCCCTGCTTGGTCCTCACATGCACTGGACGTGTTTTGCAAATCCACTGGGTTCCACACATTCCTCTGCCTCAATCTATGTTAGCTCACTTACCTTTCAATGATTCCAGAATTCAGGATATCAGGGTAAGGAAGGTGACTTCATTGCCCAGCCATTGCTGGGCCATGTGGCACAATCATGGGGAAGAAATCCTGCCAGTTTTGCTTTCCTCTTATGGTTTTTTCCTGCCAGGGGAGCAAGCAGGGGAGCGAAGCATAGTGAGGAAAGCAAAACCAGCAGGATTTCTTCCCCATGATTGTGCCATGTGGCCCAGCAATGGAGCAACCTTCTCTACTCCAATTTCCTAAGCTCTGGATATCTTTGAAAAGTAAGTGTGTGGTTGTGATGGGGTGAAGTAGAGAAGAGTCCTATAGGGTTGGGGGAACACAAGGGGCAGGAAGCTAAGCATGGAATATCTCAGAGGGGAGAGGCCCAATGCAGGTGGGCTTGTGTCTGCACTAGACTTCCTGTGGTCTCCCCCATCCGAGACAACCCATTCTCTGCTTAACGATCAATGCATTCATTTAACAAATGCATTGGGGAAAGCAAGGATGGAGTGGTCATTAATGACATGGTTCATTTAATGTAGACCTCAGCTTCAACAGTAACGGGTGGGTTCCAATACAGTTGTAAGTCGAGGACTACCTGTAGTTAGGGCTATGACTTGTGATCCCTAGTTCTTGGTTGCTGCCCAGATCTAATACTTGGTTTCTTCTAGTTTTGCTCTGTTACATTATGCACAACACACAGCTCTTGTATTGATTCATAAAGCTTATGGTTTCCACATTCCAATGCACAAGGCAATTCTTTTCTTATTGCTATTCAAAGATAACAGGCAGAATAAGTATTGAATATTGCATTCATTTATCAGTAACAGAAAGTAAACAAATTGAGATCCAACTATCATAACTCGATCTTACCTCTTGTCTACAGTAAGGGAGTTCTGAACAAGTCATTATACATGGCATAATTTTTCCTTTTAACAAATAATAGGGCATCTACCTATCTTTTGAAGCAGCATATCATTGAAAAGAAATCAGATACAAACACAGTAAAGCATTTTTAGGTGGACCTTACTGGTAAAAGCACATGTCACTAAATAATTGCTAACTCCAGAAAATTGCTGTATCTCTTTATTCCTACCACATTTATAGTCGTTTTGGTTCAACGCCTACTGAAGCCAAAGGGAATCTGTTGATTGACTTTAATAGGCCTTGGGTCAGTACTGATGTTTTCTAAAAGTAGGCATTCTGCTAAGTTTAGAGCTTGTGACAAGCTAAATTATAAAGCATCTTAAAAGTTCATATATTTTAATGACACATTGCAACAACATTTTCTATTGATGGCGACTCTACCCCTTAATTATGGTCAATAATTGGATAGCAGACTGCACAAAAAGAAAAGACAACTTTGTAAAAGAAGGGATTTAATTAACAATAAGCAACCTTCTTGAATTAGATTTAAAAGTGAAAAAGTGCCTGTAACAGTGACTAAGATATAAAACTTTTAATTCTATCTCATCATGAAGCATTGGCTGGTATATAGAACCTTGGTCTAGACACTGCTAAGATTAAGAAAATTGAAATCTATAACTTTCAAGTTAATTTTCTTACCTTCCGAGATTACTTAGTGAAGTTATGATTTTAGCTGTGTACTGTAACTAACGTATGTTTTCTATGAAAAATGAGAGTTTATTGACAGATGACAAGTTATCTCCTACAATTCTTTATAAAATGTATGCTATGGTAATTTGAGTGCGGGGACTGAGTTGCATTCATGGTTCTATTATTTCCTGGGGCATTTTGTATAGAAGGATCAACGAATAAATAATGAAATTGAAATATACATCTAAAATGAATAGCTATTCTTCTTTGTAATTGTTTTTGTCTTTACCTCAAGTACTTGAGGTAATACAATAGCAGTAACAGTAATAGTAACAACAAATTTATATTCATAAATACACAGAAGAAAAGAGAGAGATAAATTCACTGCAGTTCTCAAATGGAATTTTTTTCTGCTTAATCTTAGTGTGCCACAATTGATATTCATCAGAATATAATATTATGTGTTCTTTCCACAAAGTACAAATCAGCCTAGGAGTATGAATGCATATTTTGTTTTTCTTATACAAACATATCTCCAGTGGTCTGCATAGCATCCTTTGCTTTCTACATTTCAGTTAAATACCAGGGAAAATCATTAACTAATCTTTTGGTCCAGGAGGCCTGCCCTTGAAAAAAATTGTTGGCTAATTTCTTCTCTGCACAATTTAGATGGAGAATTTTGAAAGGCCTGCGCCATTTCAAAGATTCTATTTCAGAATAATATATCTATGATAGCTACTCTTCTAATTCTGCATGAAATTGAATGCACGGATGACAAATTCATGTAGCAAAATATGTGAGGTCATACAAAACATACCCTAAAATCCTGTATGTTATGCATGGTTAAAAAAAACACCCTATCACCAGTTTCAGTTTATAGCACCTGGTTGGAGCTTTTATATTTCTGATGGGTTCCACCACAAAACCGCGTTCGACTAAACCGCACTCGACTAAACAGCGAAGCTGACGTCATCAACAGGGCGACAACAGCGCGGAGACAGAAGCACGCTGTAAACGCTAAACCTAAAATTAACCCCTAAACCTAAACCTAACCCCCCCTAAACCTAATCCTAATCCTAACCCTAAACCTAACCCTTAATCTAACCCTAAACCTAACCCTTAACCTAACCCTAAACCTAATCCTAACCCTTAACCTAACCCTAAACCTAACCCTTAACCTAACCCTAAACCTAACCCTAACCCTTAACCTAACCCTAAACCTAACCCTTACCTTAAGTTGAATCGGCTTGCTTTCAAAGCGCTATTTAAAGCGCCCTTCTTTCTCCGCGCTCGCTGTTGTCGCCCTGTTGATGACGTCAGCGACGCAATTTAATCGGGCACGGCTTAGTCGAGCGTGGTTTTGTCGTGCCACGTTTCTGATGACATGTAGTATAAATAATTCAAACAAACAGTCTGCTATGGAGTGCACAATGGTCAGCTAATTTTTTCAATTTATATCAAAGCCAGGACAGATTTTATGCAAAGTCAACATCTTTTACCATAACTTCCAATTCACCAAGAAATTTCACATGAATAAGAACTACATTGAAGGTGGTCTTCTAGTGGGGAGGACACATGCTAGATTAAAATTTAAACTTTAAGTTTATAGCAGGCATAGGACCTTGCTTTAGTGGTGCAAACAGGTTCAAGCTTGAAATAAATTCAATAGGTGTGCAGTGATACTTATGCAGGAGTTATGGAGACAATTAAAATTCATACACATATGCCCAAAAGCCTTCAATACAGTTGCTATAAACTTGTTTTTCTGTCTTTTCTAGATAGGGAGAAACTATTTGTGGGAATCAATATTTAAGCCGACGATGAATGATTCTACCACTTTAGTAATAAAAAAGGAAAGATGAACAGAAGGAAAATGAGATGTAAAATTATGAACATTTTAGCAGGACGGTTGATTCTATGCCTCCATAATGATGGAAAGTGAAAGGCTCTTTGAAAAGTTCTGATGTCATATTCAATCAGGATACTATTTTTAGCCCACAGTGAAATATAATTAAGTTGTTGAGGCAAAAAGGGAAAACAATTGCCTAGTGTTTATTATGACCGAAAAGATTAATGTGGACCACAAAATCTAAATGGAGTCCTTCAGCTTCATAACACTCTATAACTATAACAGGATATTGAATGGCAAGGTACTCAGAAATGAAACAAGATAAATGTGATGCATCATGAGAACAACTCCCACTGGCTAAACAGTAATCCTGAAGGCAGGATACTATTATCCAGATCAAATGAAATATCTGAGAGCTGATTAACACCATCCTGGATACTGCACTAGGTCAATAACAAAATGATACAAACCAAACGAAGCTCCCTGAAATATTTTCTCTTGCAACGTTTTTGCAAGTCTAAGAGCTACAAAGAAAGAAACGTATTCTAGAATTATGTTATGTTAACTCATAGTTATGGGGATACTGTTTCCATATGGAGCCATAGACACAGAAAAGATTGAGACTTTCCTTGCATAGGAGAAAACCAAGAGATAACACAATACAAAACATAAACAGGGACTCACAATTAGTTGGGCTCACTAAGAAGCAAACATACATAGTAATTATCAGGAGGTGAATGTTAACTTGAAAGTAACAGTGGCAATCTCAGAGCAGAGGAGACTGAAATGAGCTATATGAGACGTTTACATAATATCTGGCAGGAGGGAGCATGGCTGACTGAGATTATGAATGGAACCACTCTGATTAAGGAACAGAACACCTATAATGTTTTAGTAGACACAGTGGATTTTACATAAATGGAGATGTGAGGAATGTTATAAACAGAAATGGCAGAATCCTTCCTTCCTTCCTTCCTTCCTTCCTTCCTTCCTTCCTTCCTTCATTCATTCATTCATTCATTCATTCCCTCCCTCCCCTTTTTTGAATTTACATGGCCACCTATTCACTAGATGACTTTCAGCAGCTAACCAGGGTTTTATCCATCAGCCACAGCAGAGATTCCACATCTTTCCAAATATTTCTGTCCACATTATAGAAACGGCAGCATTTCCAAAACTTTTCCCCAACATATCTATATGGAAATACATTATTTTTTTCATTCGTTGTGATGTTATTTTACAAGAATAAGTACACACAAGCATTTGGATCCTCCTTAAGCCAGCTTTTCAGAATCTCACATGCACACCATTTAAGGATCATTTGATCAAAGGCCCTTTTATAAGTGTTTGTAAGAACAGAAATATTTGTGAATATTCAGAAATTACTCATTGTTAGTAGACTGCAATTAATCACTATTTAATGAGAGTGATGCTACTACTGGAGAATCAGTCATTCTCCTGCTTCCAAATGTTACTAGGCTCAACAGGAGAGAGGTTCTCATAGTTTACTTCTGGCTCACACAGAAAATATTAATATCTTTGTTATGATTATTAGTAATAAAAGACTGAGATTCTTAAGATATTTCCCCTCTGCTTTTTCCTTTCAGTTTAATGTATTTATTAAGAGTGAGGTTCGTTCACTGCAGTGTTACTAGCCAATTTGTAGTACAGGAGATAATTTGGGCACTGCAATTTGGCCACTGCAGCTAAGATAACAAAGAGCTTGCACTAGGCAATTGTTGAAACATTGCTCCTGCCAGGTCAATACTGGAGGCTGTCTCCCCACCCAAGGGATCAATGCAAAGTTTTTTCTTTCTAATAAAATATCTCAGTATATTTCTTTTGATGGCCACTAAAATTCATCAGCCAAGGGGCAGCAGGGGAGCAGCTTAAAATGCATTCATTGTTACCAAGAGATCCATCAGTTTCCAGAATTCATTTTTATACCATACAAAACATGATGACATCAGCTCCATTAATCTTTCCAGCTTAATACGCACTGTCTCTTGAAGATGCATGTCGACCTCCATTTTTCATTGTTACCAGTCATAGGGCAGCTGACACAGCCAAGATAATCCTGTATTCAGCGATACTGGGAGAATGAATGGATTTTGATGAATGTAATTTGCTATCTCAGTGACAAATGGCAAATGAGAAGAGATAGTTTGCATGCAAATATTGCTTTGTTAAATATGGGCTTGTGAAGGATGGTATTTTGGAACTATCTGATAGGCAGTTTTACAACAAGCTCATTTTTCAGATGAGATACGTAATCAACTTCTATTAGGCTATCATTATACTCATATTGTGAATATCTGTTGAGAATGAAGGCAACACAGTACACAATTAAGGAAGTTTTTCAATTCAACAAGCTAACTTTTAGCTCTTTTATCCTGCACTATGACATCAATTAATCAGAACAACAAAAATGAAATATGTTGCCATACATACAGAATCTATACTGTTATGGTAAGACCACATTTAGATTATGAGTCTGTATTGGGTTAGACAGTTTGATAAACTCCACATATTTAGACTAAAACTCTATAATCCCTAGACATTGACTATGCTTTCTGGGACTCATAAGCTCAGAACTCAAAACAAGTGACAAAAACCATGGTTCGTAGCCAAGTGATATGGCATAAATAATTCAAATGGGTTTATATGAAAATTGTGTACCTCTCTACGATGGTTTTGTAGCTGTTTGTTTTAATAATGTGATTTTCAGTCATCCTGTTTTAAGCTACAACAATATCAATTGTTGATATTGGTAATGTGATGTAAAATAAATTATGTACAAGAGAGAATGTAAAAGGGGGGGAAAACCCGAACAACACTTTGTAAAAAGAATTTAAAATTTGTAACAAATTTTTTTAAAAAAAAGCAAAACAAAAACAAGAAACCCCAGCCCACCACAATATCAATTTAGTGAACTGATAACACCTTGATATAGCTGCTGGTATACTGGCATAGTGCAAGCAAGCACAGGCCCTTCATATTTCCAGTAACCACTGGTCAGTTCAATCATAATCCTTTCTCATTAATTAACTCCAAAATATGGACAAGAATAATGCAGATTGGGAAACTACAGGTTCAGCTCCATTTGTCAATGTGGAATGCAACTTAGGAGCACTTCTCCTATAGTCAGTGGGTCATATTCATGGTTTATGCAAGACAGTATAACCCCCATAGCTATAAGCTTAGAGACACAAATCAAACTTAAATGAATTAATATAACAACTCAGTCAATAGCTTAAAAGAACCTTCACATGAGAAGTTTCAAATGCTGTCATAAAAATGAGTAAAAAACGTAACTTTATCCACTCTTTATGTAAAGGAATACAAAATTAGAGAAGATAAAGTACCCAGACGATGCACTATTAAATGGAAAAGGTGGGGGGAGAAGGGGAAAACAGAAAAATATTAAATATATAAGTATATATTCAGGCGCGAGATATAAAGGTAGGGGAGGGAACATAACTAGGCTAGACTAGCCAAGATAAGGGAATAAGAAATGATACCAAATTATATTTGAGTTTGCGGAAATAGCATCCCAAGTAAACTGAGTTTTGAAATATACACCAAAAATAAATAGAAAAAGAAAGGGAGAGAGGAGGAGAAAATGAAAGGAAGATGGGGGAAAGAGGAAAGAGGTAAGGATGGGAGAGTAAGAGAAGGAGAGAGGGTAGGGAGGGGAAGAGGAAGAGTAGGAGTAGGAGAAAGGTAAGAGAAGAAGGAAGGGGAAGGAGAGGAGGAAGGAAGGAAGTAGAGAAGGGAGGGAGGGAGAAAGGAAAGGGAAAACAAGGAGGTGTTACAAAAGGAGGAAGGGATGGTAAATAAAGCAACCCAAACTATATATTATAACCTATTAAATGAAATAATAAATGTATAAGAATGATAAATGTAAAGAAGAATAACAATCATGTGAATGTATATTTAAAATGGTATGTAAGAGAATAAAAAAATAAATTCTTTGGAAAAGGAATACAAAATTAATCTATAAAAGTTCATAGACTCCATATGTATGCTAGGATCATTCTAGCATATATATATATTGATATTCTATCATAATAGAATATATAGTCTATATTTATGCAATAATGTAATGTCTAAAAAGACTACATTTATTTGATGTATAAGTGGAATGTGAGTTTTCATTCTTTTCCTCTTAAATTTCTTTTTAAATCTTTGACATGCTGAAACACCAGATATCATCAGGAGCCTTATGACAATTTTCTGGAAAGTTCCTCCTTGCAAAACTCACAGCTGCTTTATACTTTCAGTATTGCAACAAAGTTCAATTAAAATATGGAACTCGTTTAATGTTTCATTCAAGAGAACCTGAAACTAAAATGCTAGGAACAATAACTATAAGAATTAAACAGTATTAAAGACAAGTTGGAAGGAAAAGGGTTTTTTTTAAGAATTGTACCTGCATACTATATATTACAATATTACATACTGTAATAATCAATCATTGCTAACAAAGTGTACCAATAAATTATTATTCCTCACACAAAAAGAATATGATGAGCTATTACAGAGTCCAAGGCAGGTGAACTCAGAAACAAATTCTATTGAGTTCTATAGGACATATTCCAGGTAAATGATTGTAGGAGTGCTACAAACATATTTTTTTAAACAATCTTATGTTGGTTGGCCTGCTGTAATGGTATACCATATTCATCTATTTTAAACCAATGCTAATGTATGTGTAGCTGTTAAGAGAATTTGCTGACAGATCCAATAAGAACTTTTACACATACTGTAGCTCTCATTCCCAAATGTAAAATCTTGATTCTCAATTTAGTGTCAATTTTTAGTGTCAATTTCATACTTGACACTCTGCCACCTTTCTATGCCCCTGTGAGGACTTGGTTGCCTAAATTTGGGAAGAACTGTCACAAAAACCTTCCCTTACTAGACCTTCTACTGACAAGGATTGCCAGCGTTGATCTTATCTCTAACCTGACTCTACTTCAACTGACATCAAAGGTTCACCAAACACTGTTCAGTGGCTCAATAACAAGTATAAATGATATCACCAATGATGGAATGATTGTTTATAAGGACATTTCCATTACTTTATCATCCACTGAGTAGTGTATATTTCATAGCTAGTGTCTCCAGACCTCCACATCGCATTTGATGAAAACATCTGGAGACACTCTGATACAAGAAGTTACCAATTATATTTTCCCTCTTTTAGTAAATTAAAATAGTTAGAGGGGAAAACACTGATTGATATCAAGGTTATGAGAAAAATATATACAACACGTTAACCATCACATAAATGTAGTACACATGATTTGATATTGGATTTAAAAAAATATCACTCTGGGGCAAACTTGTTTTTAGAAAGTAGCCTAACTTAACCTAGTTGAAGAAACAAAAATACTAATATTCAAGCCCAGTAGTAGATTTCTTTAAATATTTCCTATGCTCCTATTAAAAGCAACATACAGCTATGAATAACTATTAAGAGAATTTGTGCAACTAAATAAAATGTATTATAACATGTCTAAAAAAAAACAGAACTTAGCTATCTGAATTTCTTATTTGAAACCAGAGAAAATATTGTGGTCATAAAAGATAGCTTGAACAGTTGAAAATTATTTTAAATATTAACAGAGACCACACTGTAGCTCTTGAGAAGGTTACCAAAATATCTCTTTTCAAAACGCAGGAAGCTACAATTAATGTGGGGGTCATACATATTTCCCACACTACTCATTCTGTTATGCACAATATTTGGACTATGTGACTGAGTTATAATATTATTACAAACGGGATACACTATCATTAACTGCTGGAAGTTATTACAATCATTTAGTTCATCATGTGGCTCAGTGAAAATTCTCACTGCACAGCATTGAGTAATGTGTGTGTGGGAATGGTCATGCAGGCTTTATATTCACCTGGGTCAGCACTGAATTAGCACATTAGCCCAGTTGGCATCATTCTTCCCTCTTTGTTTGACAGGAACACTTTACTAAATTAGCTATTTAGATCAAGTTCATTCTAGAGTTATTTCTCTAATAATAGAGAGGGATAAGAACACTTCTACAGTACAAAAATTCAATGCTGTTCTTAATGGATGATCTAAACATGCCAGCCACTCTGAGCATGAGAATACTTAGAAGAATTCCTGAAGAATTTGAGGTTATATGGTTTTGCTGGAAATAGCAATAGCACTTAGACTTATACACCACGGGGCTTCATAGTGCTTTACAACACTCTGAGTGGTTAACAATGTCAGCCTATTGCCCCCAACAATCTGGGTCACCTCATTTTACCAACATTGGACGAGTGGAAGTCTGAGTCAACCTTGAGCCAGTCAGAATCAAACTCCAAACTGTGGGCAGAATTAGTTTACAATACTGCATTGTAACCACTGCACAACCAGGGCTCTTCTGGATCCTCTAGAAGTATGGACTTGAATTCTAAGAATTCCCAGGTAGCATGACTATTGTTGAAAATTCCAAATACAGATAAATCCAAATATCAGGAAGATGTAAAGATGAAAAAGGCTAATTTAAGTTGCATTTTTCCTCCAGTAGCCATCATAGCTCTTTCACTTCTCTCCTGCACAATAGTAAGGCTCTGAGGTTAAGCCTATATTCACCCAGTAAGGTTACTGAGGCTGCCTTGAACCTGACTTAAATCTGGGTTTATCCAATTTTAGTCTCACTTTACCACATTGGCTGTTATAGCAATAGCACTTAAGACTTATATACTGCTTCATAGTGCTTTCCAGCCATCTCTAAGTGATTTACAGAGTCAACATAATGTCCTCAACAATCTGAGTCCTCATTTTACCAACTGCAGAAAGATGGAAGGCTGAGTCAAATTTGAGCCCCATCAGGATTGAACTCCAGGCTGTGGACAGAGTTTGCCTGCAATAGTGCACTTAACCACTCCTGATATATACTATGCTTCTCTGGTGAGGTAGAAAGATTTGATTGTGAGCACATTATCTCAGAATCTACCTCAGTTGCCTTCATGCAAGTTCTTTTTAACATATTTAGTCATTGCAAGGTCCATATGAGCATCTTTAAATTTGTCAATCTAGTGTTTTTGTGAAATACACCTCACATTGAGAGTAAATCCAAAGTAAATCAGATTGGTAAAGCAATCTGTAAAGGGCACCTTTTTACCTAAAAGTGCTCTAGGTTAAAAAAAAATTGGATACACATATTTCTTAACTTTATTCACTCATGCCAGAGGAGTAGAAGGGAGTAAAACTTATTTATTACAATTTTAAAAAGGACAACAAAATTCCAGAGCCAAATAATAATATAGATTATTAAGCAAAGAACACTGAGGAAGAACAACCTCCCCAATCCAATTACAGGTAAGCTAAAACCTCTCTTAATAACAGAGAGATAATAATAAAAATAAACATTATTAAACATTTATGGCGCTTGACTTGGTGGTGCACAACAGCCATCCAAAGAAATTATAATAAATTTTATACACACACACACACACAAACACACACACACACACACATATATGTACAATAAGCAAGGAGGTCTTGCTATTCCTTGCTAAAGGGTGAAGGGCCAGGTCTTCAGAGCTCTTGTGGAGGCAGATGTGTGCTTATAGGGTCCTGATGAATGGCATTGTTTAATTGATTAGACTATTTTCTACTGCTCTTTTGACCTGAGGGAGAATACCCTATAACTCATACTGTTCAAGACATGTTGGAAGATTCAGGTTTTTTTAAAAAAAAAAAAATCAAAAACACAGCAGGGTCAAGCCATACAGACGCCCTGGAGAATGCTGTTCTATAATACAGGTGCATCCAGAGTTATATTCCATCTAATGGAAATTGAATTTATTCACTTAGGTGTGTTGTGTGCTGCTGAAAAAAATCAGCTTCTTTGCTTCATCTTTGCAAATATCAAATACTTTCAACAGAATATACTGTATTTCTCATAGAGTTTTCAAAATAAACCCACCATCCTCCTAGCTACCTAGTAGGACTAGCGTAAAATTATCTAGTTCTTTACTTATCATTACGATAACCTGCAGCATAAGGGTCTGTTAGCTTACTGGCTTGTTAATAAGTAATTAGAGGCTTTTGTAAGCTATGAATTAACTTTAGGCAGAGTTATTATTTGTGACTTTTCTTGCTAGAAGTAACATTTCCTTAACACCTGTCAGCATGAACTAGAGGGATCAACCACAAGCACTCTATAAGCTGACCACAAATATCTTCAACATAAACAGGCTAATTGGTTGTGGCTTTCACACTTGGCTAAAATATCTTGCAAACGAACCTGTTATTGGAATCAAGGAAGGTAATATGAGATTTAATTTAAGCAATGGTTAGAGGCTTCCGGAGGCAAGTAACATTTATTACTAGCATAGTAAAAACCACATCCTGAGGCAATCAACTTATAAGATAACATAGAATTAAATAATTAATGAAATATTATGGAATGGCTTTGCTTTGTGCACATGTATGACTGCTAAGTAACTTTGTAATCAATCTGTAGGTTCTCTTAATTTTGTTTCCTGGGCTAAATTATATAAAAATAACTGCCTGATTTCTGGGGCGCTCCTTGGGTTTGAAACCAAAGGCATTCTCTTCTGCTTCTGTAAAGAAATAAAAGTTTAGCCTTTTAAAAATCCTGTGTGGACATTGGCTTCTTCAGACCAGATTCCTGTATCTAACCAACCTTCTGGCCAACACTACTACACAGATCTCATGTTTAAGTTTGTTATTTTTTCTGAGGATAAAAATGGAGACAACAATTTCCAAAGAATTTGCTTAAAATCAATTTTAATAGATAGTGTTAAAAAAGGCTCCCCCCCCCTACCTTCATCGGGTATTAATTTTCTGAAACATTAGGTGCAGCAAACCTACAAAAAATAATCTTTGAGACTAAGTTCTTACTATTAATTTGGAATATTAAAGGCTGTTATCCGTGACTTTTTTAAATACCAGCACTGCTAGTTTCTCCCTCAGGTCACAGCTGAAAAACAGCAGTAGAAAATAGGCATTGATTTACATTTATTAGAGAGATAGGAAAGCAGATAATCTCATTTGCATTTTGGCTGCTTGATGCTGACATATCATCCATCCATCCATCTATTCGTTATCAAGGTAGACAGTGCCCCAAAATACCAAGTTGTTGATCAAGTGGAAATTTATAAGATAAGCACCAGCTTTTTCCATCAAATTCTCAAAAACACCACAGCACACAAAACTTCTATAACTGCTTAATGACAAAATGTCTGTGCTAAATGCAGAAAATAAGAATCTCATTTAATTTATTAATCAGTGCCAATTTGCTTACTTCCCTGAAATAGCTATATGCTAACACAACAAGTTCTATTCAAGGGGAAATTACTATTTTAAAAATCATAAGAGGCAGAAACTCCATTATAAGTGTCAAGCTCCTAAGGCAAGAATCTTCATGGCCCCAAACTGAACTGATAAAAATTGTTTCTGTGAGCTGCAACTTATACCTAACTTTTGGAGGATTACAGAAGATCATGATGACATCACAGGAAAGTGTAAGGCTGAATTTAAAGGACATTTTTTAAATGAGAAAATGTTTATTATGGGATCAGTTCAGAAGTGGCATTCAACAGGTTCTGAACAGTTATGGAGAACCGGTAGCAGAAATTTTGAGTAGTTCAGAGAACCAGTAAATGCCACCTCTGGCTGGCCCCACCCCCATCTATTCTCTGCCTCCTGAATCCCAGATGATCAGGAGGAAATGGGGATTTTGCAGTAACCTTCCCCCTGCCATGCCCACCAAGCCATGCCCACCAAGCCATGCCACACCCAACAAGCAACGCCCACAGAACCGGTTGTAATTTTTAAAAATCCCACCACTGGATCAGTTACTTCCTTACTGATGGGATCAGTTTCTGACCATTTCCTTTTAATTTATTTTGCAAAAATGGTGAAAAGAAAGGAGTGAATTGTGCCTCTTCACATTTGCTATTTTACTGCTGAGTTTGGCTAGATGAGGGGTGTCAAATTTTCATCGTCATGGAGTCATCACATGACATATTGGGAATTTTTTTTCCATCCCTAAACTGGGCGTGGGCATGGCCAGTGCATTGATCCATCCGGCCCATGGACCGGGAGTTTGACAGCCCTGGGCTAGATTGTTCTCAAGATGCACAAAGTATTAAGACATATATACAGGTTTGCCCTATTTTGTTAGAGCAAATATTTCCAAGAAGGAAATACCCTCCTCCGCCCCAAGAAAATTAGATTTGTGAAAACAATGCACATTAGCTTGTGGGGGGTTAGTGTTTGCCCCTTTTCACAAGAAGTCCAAAATACTAATGAAGCAATATTAACCAGAAGGCCCAACAGTAGTGGGTTGCAGGCGTTACGCCCTGGTACGGGTGTACCAGTGCCTGCCCGGAGCACTGAGTACCATTCAGGTATGATGTTCTGGAGGGCCCGCCCGCCTGCCCTTACCTTTCTTTAAACTCTTCAGTGCTTCCGCACATGCACACGGCGTGTACAGTGCCTGCGCGATGCTTTGCCGAGCAGCTGGAGCGTCGTGGAGGTTCGCAGAGGAGTCGCTGGAGGGTAGGACACATGTGTGTGGTGCACATGCGTGTGCACGCATTGTGCGCATTCATGTAGAGGACGCCGGTATGGTTGCAATGGGATCCGGAACTCACCACTGCTACCCAATGTCTATTGTGTTCCATTCTGGCTCCAGTAAAAGCTTCCAGTCATTCCTAGCCACACTCTAATATTTGTAACTAATTGTAGCTCCAAGTCAAAAAGCAGAAATCAGTGTGAGGTTAGGCCTCATTAGTAAAGACTAAATTAGGAAACATGTTTTTTTTTGTGATCATATAAAAATGATCACAAATGTGATTAGAACCAAGCAGTGACATTTATGGCAGGGGGGAAAAAAAAGACAAAATAGAAGTTCTTCCAGATCTAGTTACACACAAAAAGTATTTTATTTAATTATGAGTGCATTTTTAAGCATGTGTAGTTAATTGCCAAGAAAGCTTGCAGAACTTATTTTTCAAGAAAAAGATTTCAAAGCAAAGCACAGTGGTTGGGAGCATTCCTACTTCATTCAATAGACTTAAGAAAATGATTGCTTGACATAATAGCCAGAAATTTGGGGACAATATCCCTGACAATCTATTGTATTGTTACTATTTCTGAGCCCAGAAATTATTTACCAGCATAGCATCTAGTGAATATTAGTTAATCACACATTATAAAAAAAAACACACAAAATTAAAAAGTTCAAAAGCTACATGTCCTTGAAAACCTACATTCTTTTACTAAAGATTCAATTATTGACAAAAGATATCATGTCCAAATGCTACATGCATCTCTGGAAGGGAAATTTTAACTCCAAAATCTAGGAATGTTCTTGATTTTATTTTTTATATTTGAGAAATAATTTTATATTAATAGGCAATGGGTAGTGTGCAATCACATCATTTTGACCATGGGATTTGTCATGGGGAAAGACACTCTCCCCAACACGCATTCAGGTGAACTTAAACCATACTGTCCTACATTTCTTTATGTACTTTACGACTGGACAACTGTGGGGAAACATGCCATGCCATTTATTTATTCTATCTTTTAAACATTATTTCCTTCCTTTCTTTTCTTAAAACCTATTTAGAAATAAAAAGAGAAGTAAAAATGGCAAAACACTATCCATTTTGAATTGCTTTGAACTAACAATCAGAAGTAGAAACTCTTAATCAGACTTAAGAATGACTACTGAGCATTTATCATTTCTTGCATAAACTCTTTCAAATTGTATATGTATATATTTTCAGAAACATCAAAATGCATTTCCTGGAATGGGACTATGAGGTAAATTATTTTTTTTTTGAAAAAAATCCACATCTTTTAATTTATTCATGTTGTATGCATTTAAACGATCCCATCTGTCTTAACTTTCAAGCAATTTGGAAAGTAAAATACTTGTTTCATTTTGGTTTTTCTGTACTTTGTTTTTTATGCAGCTAGAATATGGACACCTATCAAGCCAAGCAAGGAACTCAGTATTATTGTTTTATGTCTGCAATAGGCAATTTCATAACATCAAGTCAGAATAAAGAGGAGTAAAAAAAATCTAAGATGCAAAAGCTTCATGAAAAGCAATACAATTAACTGAACCAAAATAAGCTAGTTTTCCCAATACAGATCACAGTACTTCAAACTGTAGTGAGGATCAACAAATAAAATAGAAGTTATTGTAGATTAAAGAAGAAGGAGAAATAGCAGAAAGAGTTATGAAAATGCAGTAGAGTAGACACTGGGAGAAATGGCTGATTAACATGTTTAAATTATTCTCAATGTATAGAGAATGCATAATGAAAGAATCTGAAATGCTCAAACCTGCAGGCAATGGAATACCGTCCTAAATGAAATCAATAAGTGGGATGGATAGAAGATGCTTCCTTTTATAGGGGAATGAATAGGTATTTCAAAGAAAACTAACACTAATTGACTTTGGCCCATCCTTTACACTAGATCAAAACTACCTATCTAAATAACATTAATAATTTAGAAAAAAATGTTGTCTTAGTTTGGTCACTTCAGAAGGAAAACTGCCATTTCCAGTGTCTGAAAAATGAGTCTGTTGGGGAAACAAGGTGAACTATAAAGAAATGAAAGTTCGGTCAATTGTTTCAGTTTGATAAATCAGGTTTCAGTGACCACACCATCTTTTTCAATTGAAAGAATCTTTAAAAACTATAATAACAACAATCTCTATTTGATTGGCTGGCCAAACCTGTTTTCATTAATATGCAAAATTTATATGACAGAAATTCTTTTCAGATTCTTTTGGCAATTCTTTTCCAATTGTGTTTCCTCTAAAAAAGAAGAGTTACTACTTATAAAGAAATTGACCAAGTGTTTATTTCTTCTTATACCCAAAATAAAACAATAACATTCTTAAGAGTTTGGATCCCATCCATTCTACTGTATAATACTGTAACACCCTAATTGGGAAATATATGAATGAAATCTATAGAAAATAGCTGATCACTGCTAACTTGGCATTTTTATCTTCTACCAGGCTGAAGGATCTGATCAGGACTCTTTATGAATGCCTGCCTTAATTCCCCGACCATTATTTTTTCCTGGCATATGATCTAAGCAGTTCCAGAAAGATGATCTAATTGCTTTTTTTGTTGTTGTTTTAATTTCTTACAATGTCCTTGTCTTAATGTCATTTTAGAGGATTGCTCCAGGAAAGAGAAAACAGTTGGTAGACCCATTGTTCTGTCTCCACTTCTAGGTCAGTCTCACAAAGCCCATTGATTTACAAAAGGTCTCACTATAGGGCACTTTGCAGTCTTGGGTCTTCTGAACACTAGAATTTGCCTTAGGTAATTTTAAGTAAACAAGCTGATGACTGGCATGTCTATATCCTTCATTAGGCAACTGAGATATTGTTTAAGCTACTCTAATGAGCATGCATTGAATAAATAACATGTGGTCAGAATATATATTATCTCAAACAGCCAGAGGTTTATTTCATTTGGGCTTTTTTTGGAAGAGAAGGAGATTGTTGCTTCATAAGACTGGACTGTTTGGACTCATGCCAAACCCAGGTTTTATTAATATGCAGAACAGTTCTGTATGGATCTTTTTTCCCTGTTTCTGTTTCATATTTGGTGAAAGGATTTGCTTCTAGGCATATTATCTCAACCAACATCAGATTTCTTGCAAAGAAATAGCTGCAGACTTAACTCAGCATTTGCTGCTAACCAGAACATTTAGAATTCACATAATTTTCAAGCAACATATTGAGAGTTAAGGTTGCTTGCCAATTCTACTCTTAGATTAAAACTGAACAGTAGGTTGTATCATCCAGAAAGTAATTCCACAAAGATTTTATGGATATAAACAATGTATAATCTCATAGGGAAATCATTGGAATGAATAAAGTAAGAGTTGTGGGTTAGGGCACTTTTGAGACTGATACCACAAGATTAGGATAACCCTGCATATCAAGTATAGTTATCTGCTCCAGTGAATGTACACTGTTCCCTAAGAAACAAACATCTATTTTGAAACTGAATCTCTCTCTGTTTAGAACTATTCAAGGAACTGAAGCAGATCTCCCAGATCCCCAAATCCAGATAGTTAATAATTTAATTATAATAGTGCTTTGGAAGAACTGAAGAATGCCCTAAAATCTATGCATCTGTGCTGACAAAATATCAAAAAATAGGTTTGCCATTTTATATCTTAAGCTGATAAAAGTACATTGCCTATTTACCTTTAGGGGCTATTATATAAACTTCTTGGGAAAGAGAGATCAGCATCATTGACACAAAATGGGTAAAGTAATAGCTTTGATGTGCCAAAGAAGTGACTGCAAAAAGCATTAGAAAGGACTGAAACAACTAGGATGCCTATATGTGCTGAAGAAAGTAGAAAAATTTATAAAAATGAAGATATTTGCTCATACGGTTCATGAAAGATGTGGTACAATGAAACTGTTACCAATATTGGCACATATCAGATTATGAAAGATTTCTTACATTTGTGAAACATCTGGTTGCAAACCAGTTCAGAGAGAGTCATTGTGGTTTAGGAAAACTTGGGAACATATCAAAATCTCAAAACCTATGATTAGGTTCACTAGTTGCTTCACTGTGAATCCCAAGAGCAGATAAAACTTTTTGCTTGGATTGGGACTGATTCATCTTCATTTTCTGCTACTGGGATAAAGGAAACATCATCTAGCATGCACATCACAATTTACTTTGGGTGAGCTTTTTGCACCAAATATAGCCAACTCTGCCTATACAAACTAATTAGTGTGTTCATTCTTGATCTAATGCTGGAAGTAATTCTGGAGTTGAAATGAACCTGTGGTCATTTTAACTGCCATAAGAAAGGAAAATGAATAGCATATAAACCTTTTTCTTAGATTTAAAGAGGATATTTTCAATAAAATTCTCAGTGGAAAAAGTAGAGAGAATAAATTCTCTCCTGCTCCATCATGGCATTATTTACCATGCTACCAACAGATACCATGTCTTATAATAATACTGTGATTTCACAAAATAGGATGTTTCTATCTGATTGCAGGCATGCTATTTTAGATTGTCTGCTGATTCTCACAATCAAAAAAATTTAAGGTGTCCAGTGACTACCTCAAATAACAAGTATACGTGGAGCCAGATGACAATATAGTATTTTCCATGTCATCATGAATTCATTTCTTTTTTTATATCATCTTTTTCAGAGGCAGAGGAAGTGAAACAAAACTGAATCAAAATGATTTGGGGAAGCATATATTTCTGGAGATAACTTCTCAGAATTTGAAAATGGAATCATACAGCTTTAATTTTATCTTATCTATTTTGTACAAACAACGTTACTGATACAAATCAGCGTAAAAGGAATTGTAATGAACTATGCTTTTTATGAAATAACTTCTCTGTTGAGGGTGGCATGAAAGTTCCTAATGCGGAGTGCAAGATAGAAAATCCACTTGTTTGAAATAAAACTCATATTTTTTGCCATTATCAGGAAAGATCAGCCTTGACCTGATCCAATTCACAATCTCAGTTCTAGAGACAAGAATATGCTCTGCATATTTTAGGTACTGCAGATGTTGATGTAGGGATACAGCCACAATCTGAATCATGTTCTGCCAAAATATGGTTGTGTAATGGTCATTCCAGAACACCGAGGAAATTGCCTTGCATTGAAAGGTCAAACGCTAAATGAGCACAGTGAACCAATTACAATTGCTGCAGAGAGTGGAAGAGTTCTTCACAGCATTCATTTGGCTCGCTGTGATAACAAACAATGTCAGAGCTATAGGGCTTCATCCAGTGGAAATTTAAAGCAGAATTTTTAATAACATAGATATTTCTCTCTAAAGCTACTTTCAACTGATTAAAGTCATTTCTTGCTAGGGAAATTACCCTATCAGCTTAATCCAGTTTTCTCCCCAAAAAGACCACCCGTTTAGAAAATTATCTATTTGGAGCTGGGAGAAGAAGCTCTATTCCTTCCCCAATGGCGATTTCTCTGAATTGGGAAGATTGTAGTCAAATAATTATTCTTAATGCCCTATGAGCACTTTTTCACACAGAGAAATGGTGAATACAGCGAGAAAGAAACTGACAGTTTATATATTATTTTTAACTTCAATTTTACTTAAGAGATCATTTTCAGCATGGAGGACTACTTTAACTCTCTCTCTCTATTCCGTTTGATGCTTTGAATGTGTTAACTATAAAGATGTAAAGTAAAGGGACTGTGATATAGATCCACAAAATGGTAGGTGTGCCATGACCTCCTTCAATTAATCTTTTCAGCTGAGCACCCATTCAGGACTCAATCTTCAGATCACATTTTATCTAGACAATAATTGGCAGAATCCACAACATTCTTCCTTGCGTTATACTGTGGAATATAAATGACTTTAGCATTTCAAATTTATCTATATTTTTAATGTTCGATTGTATTGAAAAATTGAATGTGATTTTTCTTTACATTCATAACTAGTTGGGAATGAATAGTTCTGGTTTCATTGTCTTATTGTCTAGGACCATGATGATGAACCTATGGCACGCATGCTACAAGTGGCACCCGGAGCCATTTGTTAGGGCATGCAAGGCGTTGCCCTGTCAGCTCCATGTATGATCATGGCCAGCTGGCTTCGGCCTTCATTTTCAGCCATTTTTTGCCCTTCAGACACTTCCTTGAAGCTTCTGGAGGGCAAAAACGGCCCTACGGGCAACCTGGAAGTTCAGGAATGGACTTCCGGATTGTCCATAGGGCCATTTTTCTCCCTCCAGAGAGCCTTTAGGGGGAAGGATGTTTCACCCGTCCCAGGCTCCTAGAAAGCCTCTGGAGCCTGGGGAGGGCAAAAAATGGGACCATCGCACGTAAAAAGTGGGGGGAGGGCAGGAGTCACACACACATGCTCTGGGGGTGTCGCGTCCATAGAATTATAGGTGTGGACACACCCGCAGATGACCCCCCTTTGCATTCCCCCCACTTTTAGCACGTGAAGGCAAAAAGGTTAGCCATCACTGGTCTAGGAAATATACTTGGGTCAAAACCTGTTCAAGTCAAAGAGTGGTTGAATCTTTTTGAATTACTGATTTAAAAAAAATAATGTGACAGAAAAACAAGGAAGCAGGAAATACGTTCAGAACTAGTAATGTGTCACCCTCCTTGACTTGCAATTGGTTAAAAAAAAATGAGCATTATTTTTCAATAAGGAAAAAAAAAGCTTTGAGGTGTTTTGCAAAAACATTGGTGTAAACAAACCAGTATTCATCATACACATGACATACTGCACATCTAAGAAAGACTCAGAACAAGCTACTATTTGTTGGTAACTACAAAGCTTCTCAATTTCTGTATGAAATCAAGTTTTTGGCATATGCAATATATTTATAAAGTCATTTGTTTATTACAAGGTTTTATATGCTGTCTGTTTCTGGGGGACTCAAAGTGGTTTATAAAGCAGAAGAGATATCGCAGGAACAAACAACATCAAGTTATCAGATGACAGGTACTTTATATAGGCCTCAAACCCTCAGTGGAAAAGCCAGGATTTATTCTGTTTGCAAAATGCATGGAAGTTTAGGTAGTCTGTAACTTGGAAAGCAAAACATTCCAAAGTATAGGGGCAGCTATATCCTCCATTAGTTTTCCAAGTCCTGACTGGGGGATTTAACGTTTTTTCTCATGTCCTTCTGCTGTCCATAAAAATGCTTTCCTAACCCTCTTTGAGAAACATATCCTTGTGATATCACTTACATCTTACCACCAACTTAGAGTTGTTTCTCACTGCAGAACTGGAGCGGAGCTGCAGCCAGTGCAGTTGGAGTTTTTTGCAGTAGTGCCCCCCGGTTTTATTTTATTTTATCAATTTTTAGTACTCCCATTGGATCCTTTTTTATTTAATTAACATTTTTTGGTGGAGATAACAGTGTAGAACGTAAAACAAACAAAAACTTTTGTTGCTGCCGAGAATTAATAAAGCATGGGAAAAAGAAAGAAATGTCATGGTACCAGCCCAGGATCTCTCCCTCCAGTGAAGACAGCAAAACAACCAAGAATTGAGGAGCTCTTTGTTGGCAAAAGTAAACCCCCCCCCCAATCCCCAACAATCTGGAGAGATTAGAACGGGACCGGCAAAAAGATGTGGCAAAACAGCATTTACTAGACTTTCCCGATTGGGGGAAGGGGGGGACAAACTGAAAGCCAGCTCTTCTCACAAACAACTAGCCCAATAACTTCCTATATGGAGGCTGAGCTAAAGGCAAAAAAGGCAACCAACAACCAGATAATTCATAGTATGGAGAGTTTACCTTGGGAAAATTCAACTGAGTTTATGGCAAAGCAATGTCTTCTCACAGCGCAAACGGTGGTTTCAATATTTGAACAGTTCATTGCCATCCAACTTGATGTAGAGACATTGAAAAAAGATTTAGCTGTTTTTCTTCTTCACTGCAGAACTGGTGGAATATTCTTCCTTATCCCATCACCAAAACTATCCCATGTGGATAATCTTACAACATCCCAGGGGTGAGCTAGGGGATGGTACACTCACAATTAGCTCAGCATCTCTCCTGTAGGAATATACCTTTCCCATCCCGTCTCTGGACACATCTCCATAGTCATGTCGGGTTTTGCTCTAAGAGAAGCCATGTGCATGGCCTTTTCTTCTTCAGAATGAAGTATCAAATCTGGAGAGATAATAAATAATCTACTGCCAGAATCCTGTTGTTTAGAATGTGTATACTGTATGGTGGGTGTTCATGTATATGTCCTAGGGAGATTGTAAAGTAGGAAAAGCATGGGACATATAATTACCCAAATATGGAATGATGATTAGGAAACAGAAGAGGCTCTGCCTGCCAAACATATTATCAGGGGAAATTAAGTTTAAGATGGAGAAAGAAAGATCTATAGGCAAAGTAACACCTATTGCTCTCTGGGCCGGGTTCCTCTGCTTGAATTTCAAATAACTTATACTCAGGAGGACTTTTTTTAACAGGGGTGATGGTGATTAAGGTGTACATCCATCCATCTTCTGTGAATAGAAGTCTTCAAGAAGAGTGACAGTCCTTCGAAATTATTTGACCGAAGTTTCCATCTAAAAGTTTTCTCTTATAAGACACTACTTTTAGATGGCAACATCTATGAAAATTTAAATACAAGTATCCCAGGAGATCGATAGCCCTTTCAATAAATGAGTGAATGAGTGAGTGAGTGAATGTTTGAACCCCCCCACCACCACCTGTTCAGTCACCATAGATTTGGGAGAGAGGCTGGTGACTACTTTTCCCACTGGTAGCTGATTTTTGTTGGGAAGATAAAGGTGGCATGAATGGTGGACGCATCTGAAACTTCTGTTCACCCCTGCAGGTAATTTTTTTTCACCTAGAAATTATTCTTCTTGTCTGAGACATTACCTAGTTCTATTACTTTTTTATCATTTTTATTTACACTTTCTAAATAAGATAATAAATACCCTAAATGGCAATTGAAGCATCAAAACTTGGACCTAGTGCCAGGTTCAAAAATTAGTGTATTCATCTTGCATCAGAAAGAAATAGATACCAAGTGAATTTTAATGCATGCTTACATAATCATTGATTAATAGTCAAAAAGGCACCTTCCAGAGTTACTAAAAGCTGGTCCTGGAACAGGGCCAGGAATTGGTTCAGTCACCAATGTTTTTCCATATTTGATTTTTTTTCTCCTATACATGTCAATAAGATGTATCTTACACATATAGGTCAGAAAGAAATAAAACCAACAAAGTATTTTTAACAGCTTCACAGCAAGCACTTAACTTGAATTCTGTGTGAAAGAGGGGCCACTAAGCCACATCCCCAAATTCTCAGCTGCAGACTTTAAGGATCATTCTCCTCTCTGTATTTGGCTTTCATATTATTCTTGAAAGGATGCACCTGATTCACACAGATCCTAATCCCTGAGCTGATGCTTAACTGTGTAATAAATATCACAGCATATCTAGTGATCTTCATTTATCTCAAAGCAGAGTCACAGTTAAAACCTGAATGAGAGACTACCAGAACTGTGAAGTTAAAAAATCTCGTAAATGAAAGCAATATGAGACTCCTACTGGGAGTCTGGCAGCATATAAATTATTATGGTTGTTCCCACAGTCAGCCAGATGTTTAAATTGGATTTGGCATTTTTACCCACTTAGTGAGTCCTTCCCAAGGACCTAAGATAGGCGGATGTTCTTGTTTTTCAACTTCATAGTTCTGGTAGTCTCTCATTCAGGTTTTAACTGTGACTCTGCTATGTAGGAGATGACTAGGTTGAGCCCAAGGAGGGGGTCAAATGTTTTATCAGTCACAAGTCATTTTGCGCCCATAAGAGATATCTAAGTCGAGCCCACCTTGAATTCCTTCTATTCTTATCTCCTGTTAATTTCCCTTGGCTGATAGTAATTCAGATTCTTGTAGAGATCTCAAGCTTACAATAAATCTTTATACCCATTTGAACTGTGTGTGGATCTCCTGATTTTCCTGGCGCTTGACAGGTGTTAAAGGTTTTGTTACAGAATATAAGCTACTCCAAGAAAAGCTGCCTCTGCAATTGGATGATGGATATTTTGTCAATGTCAATAGTGTTTAAATAGTGCTTCAGGTGTTTTGCTATTGCTTATGATTGTGGTGCAATAATCAAGTGCAGTATTTCAGGCAAACTCTGTCCACAGCCTGGAGTTTGATCATGATAGGGCTCAAATTACTTTAGCCTTTCATTCTTCCGAGATCAGTAAAATGAGGACCCATATTTTGGGAGCAATATGCAACATTGTAAACCACTCAAAAGTGCTGTAAAGCACTATGGGGCAGTATATAAGTCTAAATACAGTGGCCCAGTCATACCCATCTAGTGACCAGCAGTTGAGTTTAAATTGAAGAAATCTTAATTTACTTTATGTAGTAATACTTTTAAAATAATAAATAACTTGTTGTAGTTGATTTAATAAATAACAATAAATAACCTGTTGAGTTGTGGTTGATTTCAATCAGGAGTTGTTCTTTGCTTATTTAATTTTGGTACAAAAGCCGAATCTCTCTTTTCTGGGATGAGCAATTTCTGAGCCATTTTTGATTAACTATGGCTGTGGAGTTAAAGCTTGAAAAGATGTACTGTATGCATAATTTCATGTACATTGATACATTCTTTGAAAAATGTCCTGCATCTTTTTTGCTTTTGTATCTGGCTGTTGTCTGCTCAAGCGGTTATCATAATAAAATAAATTTTCAGTGCTTCTTGCATTGCTTCCAGCTGTCAGATTTTGCATCTGGACATAACATGAGACTGAGCATAACAAGTACTGCTCATTTGAAACTGTCATGCATAGCTGCTCTAGTATGAGATCTGACCTTGTATTTCAGCAGCTATATCGGAAGACATTAACAGTTATTTTTTTCTGCTTGTTTTGGTTGGCTGCCTAACTCTTTCAACTATATCTTTAAGCAGAGAAGACCCTGGTATTTTGACCTCCAGCAGATGTGACCTTTCAGAGTTGTCAAAAAAGACCCCCTGCCCAATAGTGAAGATTTGTGCTTCTGAAGACAGGAATGACTCTGTGAGCTTGCTATGCCCTTTAATTTGTGCTGTGATAGATGCAGAAAAGAAGATGATTAGTTTCAATTATAGGTCAGCTGCTTACTTTAAGACAGGATGGTGAAAATGATAGTTCCATGGCAATGGTGGCGAAGATAGATGTGCACTAAATAATCCCACATACTGTAGAGAACTCACATTTTGGAACATGATTAATTTATGCTGCGTCTGTATATTTACTAAGAATAGCAAGCTGTATCTAGATCATACTCTTTTGCTTGCCCCAAATAGGTTAAAAGAAGGAGAAATGAGCTTTATTTAAAAAAACAACACTGTGGGATTACAAAAGAGTTCTGAATAGAAATTAGAAAACCACAGAAGAAAAGGGTATTAAAAAAATTAAAAGATTTTAAAAGTCCTGATTCAGACATGTTTATGCCATTGTTTCAGAAATCAACAATTATTACATAAAACAAAAATATGCTTTATCCTTATCATTTGAAATTTGGCAGCCTGGATCCTATAACTAAGTCACTTGTATGATTTAGTCACTATGTGTAACTAAGTCATTATGTATTGTATTCAAGCAAATATATATAGAAGTAGTATTTGGGGCACACGTATTGTCAGTATTGCAGTTGTTGTTAATTACATTTATAGAATGCCAAATCCCTAATGACTCGCAGTAGCTTACAAGAAAAACACAAAAGAAGCAATATGTAATAGGAAGGTGTACAAATAAAGCATCCAGAACAAATGGTAACGTAGAGTAATATTAACTTACCAAACTAAGAGGGAGTCAAGATCCAAATGCCCTCTAGAAGAGCTGTGTCTTGAGTGGCATCCATCTCTCAGGGTGGGATGCTAGATGCCATCTGTAGTCCCCCTCACCTTCATAAAGTGGAGCACTGCTAACAGTTACTTTCAGACAGATAAACTGGCCCACACATTTATAATGGGAGAATGCAGTCCCACAGATAACTTGGTTAAATTGCAACTCCAAGGCCACTGGCAGCCAGTGCAAGGCCTGTAATGGGCTCCCATCAACAAATCCCAGTCAGCACTGGATTGCTCCACTTTGAAGCAACTGCAGCTGCTGGGTTGTAACACAGTGCCCCATGCCTCACTGGTAGTCCAGAAGGATACCATGACTGTAAGTACTGTAAGTTGCTGAGAGGATAACAATGAACCTCTACTGTAGATCTAAAAGAACCTGTATAGATTCACCTTTTCCATCCAAGTCCTGACAAAGGCCACCTAGTTCCAGTGCTCCCTAGCAACCAGTACTCTCTATTATTAAAAAGTCTAATAAAACAATATTGAAGGGATAGAACAATGACCCTAATCAAAGGAAGCACAACAGCAGCAGAAATTAACTTCCTGCCCCAAATGCCTTCAGCACCCTGCAAGAGGCTAACAGGGTTGGAGGGGGGCATTTGGATTTCAGGGACAATGCTATTCTATAGAGCTGTCACAGAGAATATTGATTAAGTTAAATCAAAATGTACTGTTTTGACAGCAGAGTTGGTAAATAGCCTGTGAAAGGAGATTTCTGGAGGAAAAAATATATATTGGCTACCTTACAACCTGACTAATAAATGTTTTCAGTAGAACTGGGGATAACTGGCCTTTTGAAATTCCTTTCCAAGTTTGTGAGCACAGATTTTGAGCGAATAATTTCTTTTAATTTCTCCAGGGAAGAAGAAGTTGTCTAACAATGTTTCAAGGGCAAACCTCTCCTTAATCATAATACCATAGCAGCACAATCTTGAAACAAAAAGAAGTCTTATAAAATGAATCCCTTCATAATGTCTTCCCTTGCAATTTAAGGGTGAAAAGCCGGGGAAACTGTCCAGACCACTAGAGAGATGATAGGACAAGAAAAGGCAGAGCTTTCACATGCAATCCACGGTCATCTTGTATTAAACTAAGTGAAAGATCCACATTCTACCCAGGAGAATTTCCCTAAAAAATTTCAGGAGGAGAACTGTTAGGAAGAAAAGTTGATCCCCCTCCCCCTCCAAACAGCTAATACCTCACCTGCTTTTATTGCAAACTAGTGATTTCTATGGCGGTGCATTATATTAAAACAAGGCTTCATCAATATTGCTTTTTAAAAGAAACTGTTCCACTTGCTTTGCCTTTTTTCCCAGGCTTCTCATATACAGTACTAAATCTGTCCATTTGATAAAAAATGTAACTATATTCACACTGTGCTAATACTGGTAGATATTGGAAAGTATTTGAGAGAAGCCAGAAGGCCACCCAGCTATTTCATAAAAACATTTCTGCCAGGATGATAACAATGAACAACTTCTACTGCAGGAGATTAGCTGCCTTTAAAATTCTTCTTTACATAAAAGAGATTTAAGGAAAGATTTTGGTTGCAGCCTTTGGAAAAACATTCTAAATTGTTAAGGCTGGAATATAATATTTGAACCCACAGTGAATTTAATTTATATGAATTTAAATTGTTAGACCTTCAAGAGCAGCAATGGGAAACGTGGTGCCAAAAACCACAGATGCCCCTCTATGGCCTGGTTCCTTCTCAGAAACTGGTATCTATGGCTGGAAACTGGTGGCACAAAATCTAGGTCTTTTGAAATGAGTAATCCATGACAACCTCCACAAGTTTAACATAGCCAGAAAAAACAACCTTCCACTCAGGTGTCTGACATTAGAGTGGGAATTCTCACCTGGCCAAGCTGTTCTTAATTGCTAAAAATACTGGTGGCTTAAGAAGCTGGGGCTTTCTCCAAAAAGATTCCTGTAACTGAGGCAGTGGTGGGCTGCAACCGGTTTAACAACCAGTTTGGTGATAGCGCACTTTGCGTGCCTAATGCACTGGTGCGCAGGGTTCAAAATACAGCAATTTTAAGTTCAGCTGCTTACCTTCTAAGGCAGTCCCAGTAAGTAGAACAGCGGAAGCACAGAAATCAGCTGTGCTGCACAAATCAACTGAGCCAGAAAGAAAGAAATATAGGACAGGATAGGGCGGGGGCATGGGGCCAGCTGATCGTGAGAACTACCAGTTTGCCCGAACCAGTCCCAACTGGCAGCAGTCCATCACTGAACTGAGGCATTCAATGCTAACACTGGGGTAGATGTATACAACCTCATTTCCATTGTATTGAAACTGCAAACACCTAAAAGCATGTATAGAATTAAAGACGACCAGTCCAACAGGGAGTTTAGATAAGGCCATTCCTTGGCATTCATTATTTCTGCACTCTGGCTGCTTAGTGACAAAAATCACTCATTAATTAAACCTTGAAAATGTGAAAACATTAAAAAAAGTCTTTTACATTTGTAAAGCAATAAACAAATGATCACATTGTCCTGTGCTGCCTAAAGGTGAACTTTTTTTTTTTTTTTAAGAAACTGTTTAGCAGTTCTAAGGATCTGGAATTTAAATGCCCATTTTCACCCTCATTACTAAAGTAGCATTGAGTTAAGATGCTATTTACCTAACCTGTGAAGGATAATAATTGAGGTTGAAACCGTAATGTAAGGGATAAGTACAGTACACAAAAGCTACACTATATGGGAACAATGAGAGGGGTGAATATTGGCAATGAATGAAAGTCTACATAATTTCGAAAATGCCACAGCCAAGGGGAGTTGACCACCCACCATTTTCTCACTTTTGCCTCTTGCTTTGTGATTGCCAAGCTCATTATAGTTCATCTCTACCGTTGCTCTAAATTGCTTACAGGTTAAACCAATGCATTTCAAGTTTTCCAGTTCTGCTTAGATGCAAAAATAACTTATCTATTCTCTTAACTCTCTTCCTTATTTAAATAACCCAAAACTTTCTTAGAATCCAAGAACATATTGGCGAGAAAAAAATAGCATGTGGAATTTCTTCCCTACAGGGCTAGTTCAAAACTGCTCGGCTTCTTGTTTTAAAACCAAAATAAAACAGGCTTTACATACTCACAAGGCAGTTTTTCTTTAAAGAATGAAATTTGGGGTTTCACGTATCATTTTTGCAAGATCAAATATTAAATTCTTATTATTATGCTATCCTGGGGAAATAAATCTTACCAGTTTCACATAAAATGCTAGAAAATAATTTGTTTCCCAGCCCCGCCCCCAAGTCCTGTTATTTTGCTTCATTGTGTTGGTAGGGAGATGTTCCGGGAAGAATGAGTAAAGTACACCTGGGGAAGAACACATAATATATATATATATATATTCTAAAGTGCACAATATATGTGTATGCATTTTTATGCACTTTTTAAATATCTTGTTTAGCTTTGCTTTGTTTGTGTATTTCCTCCCCCCCCCTTTTTTGGAGTTTATATTTTAACTTTGTGACTATAATAATAAAATAATGGGGGGGGGGAATACACTCCCAACAGAATCACCCAACATATGAAAGTCATTCCACAATGAAAGATGAAAATAATTCATTATGCATTGACAGGATAGAAAGAGTCATGATGCTTTTGAACTTTGGTGTTGGATAAAACTCTTTGAGACTATTATGGATAGTCAAGGAAACAGATGGAGAAATCAATCTGGAATTTGCTTGTAAAACAAATGGCTAGGCTCAAATTATCATATTCTGGACACATGAAATGAAGATCCAGCTCCTCGAGAAGTTCACAATGCTGAGAAAGGAGGAAGAAAAGATAAGATGACCAGAAGCAAAGCAGATGTTCTCAGTTATGGCTATATTGTTGGAGACCTGAAGAGATACTCTAGGAACAGATCATCCTGGACAAAATATGTGGTTGTTCAGTTTATAAAACATGCAGAACTATAGAGTATTACAAACTGCAAAGCTTCAGTTCATGTAACAAAAGGGAACAAAAGCAACCAAACTGGGTTCTGTACGGTGTGATTCATGAACACAGCTAATGCATTAACAGGAGAAAAATTGAATGGTATGTTCGTGATTAAAAGGAAATGGTTGTGAATGCTGAAACAAGTTTTCTTATTTAACTGATTCATTTCTGAAATTAAGAGTCCATTTGATAAAACTGAACAGTGATTTATATTTAGAGGCAAAGAAGTGCTTCAGACAACCTGGGGACAGGTTGAATGGCCTTAAACCAAGAACAAATTTTTCCCCTCTATCATAGAGCAGCTGTGAAGGCCAGCCAGATAATCCAGGGAAAAGGCAGAATAGATGAAGAACTTCCAAGCTATGTTGCTTTTGTGTGCCCCTGTTTTCCAACTTACCATCTTGTTTTCAATTCTGAAATGCTACAAAGTCTTATCACATATGTTAAACTGTTCAGCAATTTAAGCATGATATCGATGACATATTTTACTATGGTAGAAATGTATGGTTTCACATTTTAAACATTAGGATGAAGCTGAGAATCAGGAGATATAAAACATGAGCCAAAAGAATGTCACAAAGATACTTCACTTTGGATATGATGGTCAATGAAGCTGGGGGTGGGGGTGGGTAATACTGATCTGAGCAAGTTATGTAATGCTAGTGGCAAGAAGCCCTAGAATCAGAGGGATCTTGGAGTCCTAGTGGACAACCATTTAAATATGAGCCAGCAGTGTGCAGCAGCTGCCCAAAAAGCCAACACAGTTCTAGGCTACATAAACAGAGGGATAGAATCAAGATCATGTGAAGTGTTAATACCACTTTATAATGCCTTGGTAAGGCCACACTTGGAATACTGCATTCAGTTTTGGTCGCCACGATGTAGAAAAGATGTGGAGACTCTAGAAAGAGTGCAGAGCAGAGCAACAAAGATGATGAGGTGGCTGGGGGCTAAAACATATGAAGAACAGTTACAGGAACTGGGTATGTCTAGTTTAATGAAAAGAAGGACTGGGGGAGACATGATAGCAGTGTTCCAATATCTCAGGGGTTGCCACAAAGAAGAGGGAATGAAACTATTATCCAAGACACCTGAGGGTAGAACAAGAAACAATGGGTGGAGACTAATCAAGGAGAGAAGCAACTTAGAACTGAGGAGAAATTTCCTGACAGTTAGAACAATTAATCAGTGGAACAGCTTGCCTCCAGAAGTTGTGATTGCCCCAACACTGGAAGTCTATAAGAAGATGTTGGATAGCCATTTGTCTGAAATGGTGTAAGGTTTCCTGCCTAGGCAGGGGGTTGGACTAGAAGACTTCCAAGGTCCCTTCCAACTCTGCTATTGTATTTGTATCAATTATTTCATAAATTGATGAAATTCAGCCCAGCATTTGCACTTTAAGTGCAATTTAGTTTTTTAAGCTAAATCAGATATTCAAAAACAAAGGGAGTTTTTCACTGATGCCTCTGGCAGCAAACACAAATATCTCTGAAAGCTGAGAAAATTTAAGACAAGCTCACAGATAAATAGGGAAAGGTCATCATCTCTTATACATACATTAAATCTCATATCTGTTATAAACTGTAAAAGCCTGTGGACAGAAACAGAAAATATACTTGTTAGACCTTCCTTTACTACAAAGTCTCTAAGGAGACATCTATACTTAGTTCGCAGGGGTGAGGACTAGCAATTTTTTGTTTATTGTCTGGCATTTGTCTGAAATGAACCGGCAGATCTTGTGACAGTGAAAAGAGAGGAATTCTAAGACTTGAGTGACAAAGTTTGTTATTCGTGCTTTCTTCACTGTGCATTCTGTTTGTAGTTGGATAGTAATTACAACATCTATAGGGAAAAGTTTACATTGTAAGAATGGTGATTTTTAAACCAATGTACAGGTGAAACTCGAAAAATTAGAATATCGTGGAAAAGTTCATTTATTTCACTAATGCAACTTAAAAGGTGAAACTAATATATGAGATAAGACTCATTACATGCAAAGCAAGATAGTTCAAGCCGTGATTTGTCATAATTGTGATGATTATGGTGTACAGCTCATGAAAACCCCAAATCCACTATCTCAGAAAATTAGAATATTATATGCAATCAATAAAACAAGGATTGTACATAGAACAATATCGGAGCTCTGAAAAGTTTAAGCATGCATATGTACTCAGTACTTGGTTTGGGCCCCTTTTGCAGCAATTACTGCCTCAATGCGGCGTGGCATGGAAGCTATCAGCCTATGGCACTGCTGAGGTGTTATGGAAGACCAGGATGCTTCAATAGCGGCTTTCAGCTCTTCTGCATTGTTCGGTCTCACGTCTTTCATCTTTCTCTTGGCAATGCCCCATAGATTCTCTATGTGGTTCAGGTCAGGCGAGTTTGCTGGCCAATCAAGCACAGTAATCCCATGGTCATTGAACCAGGTTTTGGTGCTTTTGGCAGTGTGGGCAGGTGCCAAGTCCTGCTGGAAAATGAAGTCAGCATCCCCATAATAAAGCTTGTCTGCGGAAGGAAGCATGAAGTGCTCTAAACTCTCCTGGTAGATGGCTATGTCGACCCTGGACTTAATGAAGCACAGTGGACCAACACCAGCAGATGACATGTCTCCCCAAATCAACACAGACTGTGGAAACCTCACACTGGACTTCAAGCATCTTGCAGTGTGTGCCTCTCCATTCTTCCTCTTCCTCTGGGTCCTTGGTTTCCAAATGAGATGCAAAAGCTGCTCTCATCAGAAAAGAGGAGTTTGGACCACTGAGCAACAAAGCAGATCTGTTTTTCTTTAGCCCAGGTAAGATGCTTCTGACGTTGTTTGTTGTTCAGGAGTGGCTTGACAAGAGGAAGACAACTTTTGAAGCCCATGTTCAGGATCCATCTGTGTGTGGTGGCTCTTGATGCACTGACTCCAGCCTTAGTCCACTCCTTATTAAAGTCCCAAACACTTTTGAATGGCCTTTTCCTGAAAATCCTCTCCAGGCTGCAGTCCCTGCTGCTTATGCACCTTTTTCTTCCACACTTTTTCTTTACACATAACTTTCTATTAATGTGCTTCGATACAGCACTTTGGGAACATCCAACTTCTTTTGCAATTACCTTTTGAGTCTTTCCCTCCTTATGGAGGGTGTCAATGATGGTTTTCTGCACAACTGTCAAGTCAGCAGTCTTTCCCACAATTGTGATTCCTACTGAACCAGACTGAGAGACTATTTAAAGGCTCAGGAACCCTTTGCAGGTGTTATGGCTTAATTAGCTGATTAGAGTAGGACACTTTGAGCCTAGAATATTACACCTTTTCACAATATTCTAATTTTCTGAGATTGTGGATTTGGGGTTTTCATGAGTTGTCAGCCATAATCATCATAATTATGACAAATCACAGCTATCTTGTTTTGCATGTAATGAGTCTATCTCATACATTACATACATTAGTTTCACCTTTTAAGTTGCATTACTGAAATAAATGAACTTTTGCATGATATTCTAATTTTTTGAGTTTTCCCTATATATGCAATGTGTATGTGTTATATATATATATATATATATATATATATATATATATGTATGTATGTATGTATGTATGTATGTATGTATGCATGCATGCATGCATGCATGCATGCATGCATACATACATACATACATACATACATACATACATACATACATATATATATATATATATATATATATATATATATAAACAATGATGAATGGCATGAGACTATGACCTAAGGAATAGTACTACAAATTCTATGTACCATAAACCAGACTATTTGTATAGACATTGGAAAGAGTAGCATACTACAGAACTAACAGTATCCAAAATATTTCAAATACTACCTATAAACTTGGTTGAATGAATATATGATCAAGAAGGCAAAAGATGGACTTAGGACAGGGCTTGAGAAGAGATCATCCAGTTTGTCTATGGAATATATCCATACGTATTCTTCCTCATCCAGAAAATTGCCCACTTGGCTACCATATCTGATGCACAGTATGAAGTTGAGATATGGAAATAGATCTGTGGAAATGACTAGGAATATGGCTTTCCACCTCCCATTTACACTGAGACACTATTAGTTATGTTGAAGATTCAGATATTAAGAATTATTGGATACCTAGACCAGTGTTTTTCAACCTTTTTTGTGCAAAGTCACACTTTTTTCATGAAAAAAATCACGAGGCACACCACCATTAGAAAATGTTAACAATTTTTAACTCTGTGCCTATATTGACTATATATAAAGTGTTTTTCCCACGGCACACCTTACACTATGTCACGGCACACTAGTGTGCCACGGCACAGTGGTTGAAAAACACTGACCTAGACATCTCTACATGCAGAGAATGAGCTCCACATCCATTTCCAGGGTTTATAAGTGCTCATCCATCCATCCAAATTTCAGATATTTTTAGAAAGCTGATTTTAATTATTTTTAAAATCTATTGCTTACTTTCAATCTCATAAAATTGGCACAATATACTGCATTTTACCAGGAAGAGCGGAGGTGCCACAGTGGTTAGAGTGCAGTAGAGCAGGCTACTTCAGATGACTGCTAGCTGAAGTTCAGCAGTTCAAATCACACCGGCTCAAGGTTGACTTAGCCTTCCAACCTTCTGAGGTGGGTAAAATGAGGACTCAGATTGTTGGAGGCAACATGCTGACTCTGTAAACCGCTTAGAGAAGGCTGTACAGCACTGTGAAATGGTATATAAGTGCGATTGCAATTGCTATGTATGCTAGCCGTCCTGTAAAAGTATAATTCAGCCGTAACCAACTAATTTTGAAATGAAAAAAACTGGCTGCAATATTAGAACATGCAAAGCAAAAATCTTCTAAAGTGGCCGTTATTATTACTTTTTTTATCTTATAAATTGCAGCTTTCTATTCTAACATTTGTTTCCGGTTTCAGATGACTAGAAATCTAATTTCCTTCTCCTCAAGAGCAAATGTCAGCACAAGTGGGATTTGAAATTTGTTGCTTGACACCTGCAGCTATGAACTAAATTGAGGGTAATATTTCAAAGGGGTTCTTGGGAGGTACACACTTAAATTTAGTTAAGAGGCAAGAGCTAGATGTTTGTACCTCCTGCATCATGCTTCTAAAACTATCCCAAATGGCTGACTGACATAAGGCGAGGGAAAAAGAAATGTTAGTCTTGACATGATTGGAAAATGGAACTCCAAAACTTGAGGCACTGCTATGATTCTCTTTTACAACACCACAGTTTCATGGGTTTTCCCATCAAGACCCCGAAAATGGTCATTTGAAAACATTGCCTCAGATTCCTTCAGTAAAAACTTCCAATTTTGCCATATATTAATGTGTAAAGCTGGAGTTTACATTTTTGTGTTATTCTTACTAGGCAGGAAGTCCATAACTTGGAACCTCTTAGCACAAAGTTCTGAAAGAGTTGCATGTGGCCCCAGAACCTCTCCAAAACTTACCCCCCCCCCCCTGTTATAATGTTTAATTTGAAAGAACAGGAAAATATTAAATACATGGAGAACATTGAGATAAATTTTATTTAGCTGATTTGGGAGTAATTTTTCACTGATATCCCAGTGAAAATTTACTTAAAGTAATTCTCTATCCTAGCCCGTTTATTATGTGTAGATAATCTACAATTACAGTCACATCGAAGTCTGGTGGAAACTTAATAATTCAAGTCCTAACCAAGGACCTGAACTTATTAAGATAAGCGTCTAAGAATTTAGGGAGTTCCAAGTAGGAAGTGTTTTTGTAAAATTAGGGTATTCAGGTCTGATAAATTCAATATTTCCACATTATTACAATAATTATTATTATTGCTGCTATTACACCATAGCCTGGAATGTCACTTAAATAATAAATGTGATCCCATGCGTTCCAGAAAAATGTGTACCTCTGGTGCCCTAGATTATTACCCATTCCCCTTTCCATATGCATTTTTCCTACACTATATGCCATGAACAGCACAAAGATTAATTAATTAGAAGTGGGTTAAAAGGTTAAAGGGAGTCAAGGCAAACTACTAGCCTACAAATGCTGTTCTATTCACAGGACAGGAAACTATCACTGGCTACATATCAAAAGTGGTTTTTATTTTGAAAAGGTAACTGGACTGATTTTGAATTAAAACAAGCATTTCGCTTCCTATCCTGGATACCACTTTTGTTACAACTATGACCTGGATAACTGAGAATCTTCACAGACATATCACTTTGGTTATTTTTTTAATTAATTATCCATATGTTGCCTTTGAGAGCCAATTTAATGTAATGGTTAAGAAGTTTAATGTAATGGCTAGAAGCTGGGAGACTATGGTTTCTAGTTCTGCCTTAGGCACAAAGCCAGTTGAATGACCTTGAGGTAGTCACTTTCTCTCAGCTCAGGGAAGGAGGCAAGGGCGAATCATTCCTGACAAATCTTGGCAAGAAAACTGCAGGGACTTTTCCAGGCAGTCTCCAAGGATTGGACATGATTGAATGGAAGGGGAAAAATGATTTCCATGAAGAGCCGAGGTGGTGCAGTGGTTAGGGTGCAGTACTGCAGGCCACTTCAGCTGACTGTTATCTGCAGTTCAGGGGTTCTAATCTCACCGGCTCAAGGTTGACTCAGCCTTCCATCCTTCCGAGGTGGGTGAAATGAGGACCCAGACTGTGGGGGCGATATGCTGACTCTGTAAACCGCTTAGAGAGGGCTGAAAGCCCTATGAAGCGGTATATAAGTCTAACTGCTATTGCTATTGCTATTGCTATTGCTATTTCAAAGATAAAATCATTTTAAGATGGCTTACTAACAAGCATTACACCCAGAAAGCACTTTCCACATTCTCACTGAGCTCAAATGACAGAAAACTAGGGAACTTGATGGTGTTCAAAGGTAACAATTTCTAAACTGGGAGCCACAGTTGAAAAGGCCCGGAGTTTGCCAATCTCATCTTTACTATGACGGAACAAAAAGCTCTAGGTTTATTTGGTCTGCACTTCCTATGAGAAACTTTCAAAATAGGAATATAGAAAATATACGTAGGGACACCGTTTGGTGTGGTTCTTGCAGTGATGTTGAATTCTACCTCATTATTTGAAGTGCAGCAATTACATGGCCCTTCTCTAAAGGCAGCTAATTTGTCACCAGGCACAGCTTCTATGAGATTTATTTTAGCTCACAAAAATCCTTGCAAGCCAGATTAGGCTAGAAGAGCCGGGTCATTAGCTTTAAATGGGGTCCTCTTCTGCGAGGGAAAACTGCCGACTTTCGAAATGAGCGCTGCATCAAGTTGTTCAAGTAGCAATCATGCTCTCCTCCCTGCTTTGGATTTACTGTCTCTGGAGAATGAGTGATCTGCTCTCCCACATGGACTAATTGGGCTACTCTAATGAACTCTGTGTGGATTTGCAAAGGGAACATGAGTCTAGCTGCAGCCCGCCTGAGTCCTAGAAAAAACACCCCTGGGGCAGCTCTAATCATTGGCCAGATTTAGAGTCAGTCCCTTTATGAGTTTAATCACTCAAAATAGGCTGGTTCCTCCCCAGGAATGAAAAGCAAAGGCTGGGAAATTCTTCCAGGAATCCCGGCCTTGAGGTAAATTCATTGAAGATACCTGTTACTTCCTTAGCAGCATCTGCCACAACCTGTGATAAGGATTAAAAAGGATGGCATGGGGGTGCAATGATGTCATCATACATACCTGGCATGTACTCCCCACTGCCCCCACCTGCCCAATGACTAGAAATGCCCTGAATTGTTTTTTTTTTAATTTCCCTTCCTAAATCTTCAGAAAGTCTCGGTATCAGAGAATGGCATCTGGGATGGAAGTTCCTGACTGACTTTTGTGCATGGCGTTTATCACAGCTTTTTCACTCGTCTGTAATTTAATGCCCCATTCTCGCAGAAGAAAGCTGAGCAATTGGAGCCTTTGTGCTGCACCCATCAGCATAGTTCTGAGTTGTTCAACCCCAGGAGTTTCACTTCTGGGCGCATCAAATGCTATTCAAGGGGATGTTGTTGCCTTCTCAAAGACTGCTTGGAATCAAATGGCTGCCATTACTCCCAAGGATAATTTTCCTATCTCACCAAGAATCCATAAGTATGGCATGGGGTAAAGTAAAAGCATTTTAAAAGATGGCTTATATAAAAGGAAACTGCTTTCTCCATCAAACACCTGCAGAAATAGTGTTATTATTTTTGAGTCAATTAATTCAGATTCCCTCAAAGTTGAGGTCTTTCCTTCTTTCTCTATCCTCATTAGCTGTGACAAACACAGGTTACTGAACTTATTATTCTTTCAGCAGCTCATTAAGACTAGAACTCGTTAGTGCTACAAAATGTTAAGTTCATGAATCAAGAATGCTTTTAATAAAGCTACGTTTTTAGAATAACTTCAATATATCAAATGTTCAGGGCTGCACTAATAAAGTTTGAAATAACTGAAAATACAGTATATCTTCTGCCAATAGATAGAAATTATATATCTATATCTGTATCTACATATATTGTTTATGAATGTATATGGACGTGTTTGTGTGTGTATATGCACACATACATATTTTATCGACTAAAAATAATAATACTATTTCTGTAGTACGTATATACATATTTGTGTGTGGCGGGGGAGGGAGACGGAGAGAGAGACAGAGAGAGGAGGTTGAACCTGGCATGATCTTCGTGTGCTTATTTTCCTCTGCATTTAATTTGAAATTCAGCTAATATTTACTGTGGCAGCTTTATTTTAGCACTGAAAAATTTACAATTGCTACAATTGCTTTTCTAAAGGCCAAATGAGTTTGGATAAATCAGAGATGATAACTATCTTAATATTGGACTGCTAATAATACATTGAACATTATTTTTCTTTGAAGGATATCTATCTTAGAAGCTGAACAGAATGCAGATAATAAAGTGGTCTTCATATTAAAAAAAAACTCCTAAAAATGAAAACGACTAGAAAAAGCATTTTCAGAGAGGCTGATAGGAAAGGAGCTCTCTTCTCTTGAAGTCTGATGTGCCCTGAAATTTAGCAGCAGAACGAAACCATATTTTCTGTTAGTACACTTTGCATCAAAATTAATATCAAGACACTCCCAGTTCTTCTGGGATAAAGGCTTGCTTTAAACAAAATGATTCCATGTGTACAACAAAAAGCCCATACTGTGCTGATGGAATAAAAGAGTCACATCCAAACTTTCACTGATCTATTGAATCTTTCAATTTAGAAAGACTATTTTGTCCTAGTGGGAGATTATGCAAGCCAGCCTTTAAGTTCACAAAGTAGATTTATGAGAAGCATAAACATTTTTATTTAAATAAAATCCTATTTTCTAAAGGTTGCAAAGATTTAAGAATATGGATGGGGAGATTTGCAACACAGGTGGAGGAGTATATAAAGCTTCTAATTTTTTACGTGTGCCCATGAAGGAAAAAGAAAATCACTGTCCATAAATTCAACATAGCATACAGTATTGGACATGTAGAATATTGATTAGGACCAGTTTCATTCATCTTTGGAAAGCATCATTTTTTTCTAAAAGGCACAGATGCATTATTCACCAAACTAAAAGATTTTTTTAATGTTAAAAGAAAGCTGAATAATCCTTTTGAGATATCATTTATACAATATTGACGCTCTTTTATATTTAATAATGCCACTATCACTGGGTTGCAGATGTCCTGAAAAAGGGAAAAAAATCAAAAACTATGTGTATAGTCAACATTAGGCAGACAATAGTGTTTTTGCACATACAAAAAATGTGTGACTCGTCAAAACCGCGCTTGATTAAACCGCGCCCGATTAAACCGCGTCGCTGACGTCATCAACAGGGCGACAACAGCCAGCGCGGAGAAAGAAGGGCACTTTAAATAGCGCTTTGGAAGCAAGCTGATTCAACTTAAGGTAAGGGTTAGGTTTAGGGTTAGGTTAAGGGTTAGGGTTAGGGTTAGGTTTAGGGTTAGGTTAAGGGTTAGGATTAGGTTTAGGGTTAGGTTAAGGGTTAGGTTTAGGGTTAGGTTTAGGGTTAGGTTTAGTGTTAGGTTAAGGGTTAGGTTTAGGGTTAGGTTTAGGATTAGGTTTAGGGGGGTTAGGTTTAGGTGTTAACTTTAGGTTTAGGGTTTACAGCGTGCTTCTGTCTCCGCGCTGTTGTCGCCCTGTTGATGACGTCAGCGACGCGGTTTAGTCGGGTGCGGTTTAGTCGAGCGCGGTTTTGTGGGTGAACCCAAAAAATGAACAGAGAGTCCAGAGGAAGGAACTTGGTCAGAGTCAGACAAAGAATATGACCCAGGACAAGCACAAGGGAAAAAAAACCCAAAGTTCTAGTTCTTTGGTATTACCTTGTATGGTCATCAGTTCAGGGAGAAGCACAGTTGTAGGAAACAAACTCATAGGAATGCTCATCCCATAAGCAAAAGAGATGTTAAAGAGAGAAACCTGTTGGATGCCTTTAGGCTCCTCACATAATTTAGAAGCCCATCCACTCAAGGCAAAAATCTGTACTAGAGGTGGTATTTAGCAGATTCTAACCACTTCTGAAAAACCGGTAGCAGAAATTTTGAGTAGTTCGGAGAACTGGTAAATACCACCTCTGACGGGCCCTGCCCCCATCTGTTCTCTGCCTCCCGAGTCCCAGCTGATTGGGAGGGAATGAGGATTTTGCAGTATCCTTCCCCTGCCATGCCCACCAAGCCACACCCACAGAATGGCTAAATTGATGCAGGATTTAAACTGAGCGGCGTGGTGGCCTAGTGGTAAAGATGCTTGTCTTTCACTCGAAGGGTTGAGAGTTCAAACCTAGATAGCTGTACCATACCATGCCCACCAAACCACGCTCACAGAACTGCTAGTAAAAAAATTTGAATCCCACCACTGATCTGTACTTTATAAACTTATAACAGCCTTTCTTCTAATTTGATACTGCAACACAGAAAAGTGCCATTGTCTCATAGTGATTGCTTTAAGAGACAACCATGGTATTCAGAAATTGGAAAATCAGTTTGTAAAAGAACCTCCATTAATTCAAGATGGCATGACATTAATAGTCGTGTCATCTTTGCTCCTTCATGGTTGCCTTCACTATGTGCTCAGAACAATGTGTGAAAAAGACCGGAGCCCTGGAGACATGCTTTGCCCCAATATTCTCATCCCTGTAGCAGTAAGATTTGTGTCTCAATATCATTAGCACAAGGATAAAAAGGAAAGCTCTTCAGCTGGTGCTGTCAGGATTCCTGGTTACTAATAAGCATGATCAGCTGAATGAGAAAAAGCAGAACAGCTCCAAAAGATTTGAGAGTAAGTTAAAGTAGGTAATCCCTTGCAATCAGTTTTCTCTATTTGTCGTAGCCAATGAGGATCTGATGACAGAGGATTCTACAATGGACATACAGATTTTATGCAAAAGAATTAATGGACATAAGTGTGGCATCCAGACTTAGAAGAAGGACATATTAGCAAAGCATTTTAACCTCCCCAGGCATTTCATACTGATTTCAAAAAAGTTATTCTGGAGAAAACAAACTTCATCACCACAGCTGAGAGACTAATTCAGATACATCAAAATGTTTCAGCCTATTTCATAAGGTTTTAACAAATATAATGAGATGGGCTTTTAACGTATAACAATTCTTTATTGATAAATACTTGTCAGATGTCTCACACATAACCTGGGTTATATATAATTACACTTTCCCCCATCTCACAATTTAAATTCGGAATCTCCCTTTTTTAGGGCCCTGTATTCCTTATTCAGGGTAGAGTTGGGGCAACTGGATGGAATTGAGCTTTACTAGCTGGATGTTTTTCCTGACGCATATGTGAAGTTCATAGCAATATTTTTTCTTTGCATCCTAAAAGAGAAACATCTACAGCTATCTAGGTTTGAACTCTCAACCCTCCGAGTGAAAGACAAGCATCTTTATCACTAGGCCACCACGCCTCTCAGTTTAAATCCTGCATCAATTTAGCCATTCTGATGAAGTGAACCATAATTCATGAAAGCTTATGTTGTAATCTGAAAAGAAGCTTCCAAACTCTTTCTGATTATAGTAAAGAGAGATTCAAGTATCAAACAAAAACTCAAGCACAAAGACATATAATAACTAAGATCAATCTATAATGCTACTTAAAAGTTTATGAACCCTTTTGAATTTTCAGTATTTCTGCACATATATGGCATAAAATATTATGTTTTCCACACAAGTTCTACAACTACATGAAGAGAACACAATTAAACAAATGAGTCAAAAGTATCATACTTGTTTGTTGTCTTGTGCGCAGAACAATTTACAGTGAACTGCGCACAGACGCGCACCAAAAAACAACATGCCAGCAATGGCAGCAGGGACCAGGGAACTGGTTTGGGGGTGTGGCCAGCCTGGGTCGCTGCCGGTTCTTTGACCCACACCAAAAAACCACCATCAGCTCGGCTGAATCGGGAGCAACCCACCTCTGATATGCCTGGATCTGAAGATCTTATTTAGAAGTAAACGCCAGGCATGTAAATTGGAATTTCAGGTGTTTTTTTTTTAATTCCTTGAATCACATAACCATCTTTGCAATGACACTCCAATTTTTCAAGTGAGCAATAGTGGAATGGGGACTGTTTTTCAAGTACACAGAATATGTTCAAAGTTGTTTAGACTGCAGCAATTATATTCCATGTTAAAATGTAATTCCCATTTTCAAATCAGTATGTTTTACAAGGTACATTTTAATGGTTTGTTAATATTGACTAACTCCCTTAATCATGCTGTTACTAATAAAACATAGGAACAGACGTCCTAAACTTTAGCAGATTTATGAGGTAATTGTGACTACATCTGAAAGAGATGTTACTGCCTCAGAGCTATAAAGTATTAGTATTGCAATGTAATCCTGATTCAGCTGTTTGCTCGCAGGTGTAAAAATTAATGCAAACAGGAAAAAATGGTTTAATCAATTTCTGTAGAAACAGTAAAAAGCTTTGTATAATTAATTTCCCAAAATATATAAACATCTATCTTCAATTTATGATTAAATGTGGTAGCCACAGTTTGTGTGGCACTTGTTAACATGATCTTCCAGAAGTCTCCTGTATCTAATGTAAAAGATTTTTTAAAAAATAAAAATATTTGGAAAAATACATTTGTGTAATATTGAGTTGTTATGAGAACCTGAGCTGAATCAATGAATCCAATTCCACAGAACAGCCTAGTTCTTTCCACAAAAGAAATTCAGCATGAAGGGTACTTATGTATTTCAACAGACGTAACTACAGATAAAAGTAGCGTGTACATCTTTTCTTTTATAATGCATGAGGTGATAGCTTGTTTCTATTCAGCTGTATGTCAAGTGCAGGAAGTATCTTATTTTATGAGTACATATACATATACATATACACACACGCATACATATCTATATCTATATCTATATCTATATCTATATCTATATCTATATCTATATCTATATCTATATCTATATCTATATCTATATCTATATCTATATCTATATCTATATCTATATCTATATCTTGATCTCTATCTCTATCTATCTATCTATCTATCTATCTATCTATCTATCTATCTATCTATCTATCTATCTACCGTATATACTCGAGTATAGGCCGACCCGAATATAAGCCGAGGCACCTAATTTTACCACAAAAAAACTGGAAAAGTTATTGACTCGAGTATAAGCCTAGGGTGGGAAATGCAGCAGCTACCGGTAAATTTCAAAAATAAAAATAGATACCAATAATGTTTTTGAATATTTATTTCAAAGAAAAACAGTAAACTAGCGGTGTATTCAATGAAATACTTCACTCACCTCATGATGCTGATGTCCCGCTGTGATGATGATGTCCCGTGCAGCCGCGGGAGCGATGTCCCGCCTCCTATGACACATGGCACAGTGATTCCTATCATTGGATCACTGTACCAGAGGAGGTGGGACATCGCTATGTGGCTGCTTGCCATAACAAGGAGGAGGTGGGACATCGTTGCAGAGTGGCAGGAGGGGGAGGAAGGGGAATCGTAAGACAGCCCTGCATTACATTAGAACGTGAGGAGGGGGTATGGTGCGGTGCGCGCTGCGCGGCAAACTGACACAGAGGGAGGGGAAACTCACAGGGGCACTGGGCCATTCATGAGTGTCACCCAGCGGCATGGCCCCACCCCTTTTTCTCCTCCATTCCGGGCAAATTTTTCACTGACTCGAGTATAAGCCGAGGCGGCTTTTTTCAGCCCAAAAAGTGGGCTGAAAAACTAGGCTTATACTCGAGTATATACAGTATCTATCTATCTATCTATGCTGGTCTTGTTGTATTCGGGTCTTTTCCCGTATAAGATGATTGAAATTGTCTTGGCAACCGGAAAAAAACACACACCAACCGCTACTTAAATGCACAATCCCATCACCACCCTGCACAGATCAACTGTAGCCAAGACCCTCATCTCCAGAACCAAATGCCTAGCCAACAAAGACCACCTCAAAACTGAATTACACACTCTCACAAACGTATTAATCTCCAAAGGATTAAAAAAACAATTACCAACCTAATCCAAAGGGAGACTTCCCCCAAAAACTGAGACACAGAACAGGACAATGGCATCACCCTCCTCCCTTTCATCAAAGGCACCACAGATGAAATCAGCAAAATTCTCCACAAACACAATATCAAGACATCCTTCAACACTGACCAAAAAATAGCCAACATCTTAAGAAACCCCAAAGACAAGATCCAGCTAGTAAACCAAGAAGTGTACGAAATACCATGCAAAGTCTGCCCTACAACATATATGGACAAACGAACAGGAGAATAAATGCACACATCGCAGAACACAAGAACGTGGTAAGAAAAAAAGAAAAAACTTCCCCCCTTTTCCAGCACCTTAAAGCTACAGGACATGAAATTAATTTTGAAGGAACCAAATTAATCTCCAAAACTAAACACTTCGGCAAGAGAATAATTATGGAAGCTATCGAAATAGAGAAACACCCCCACAACATGAATAAACATGACGATGCCTCCCGCTTGCCAGATCTCTGGAAACCAGCCCTGGTAAACAAACGAGCCCCACCCACCACCCAGGTCGTTACAACCCAAAACAACAACGGACACACAGCCAGCATCAATCAGCACCAATCTACCTTATCATGATACAGCCACACAGCCAATCAATCCATTTACTGAAACAACGGCAGCATTCCACACACCCCCACCAAGATTTATAGAAAGACGGCAGCTCCGACCACGCTTTAAGCTGAAAACTCCAGCCTGAAGATGGCGAGTGAGACCTCGCCAAAACGTTGCCAAGACAATCTCAATCTTACATGGGAAAAGACCCAAATACAACAAGACCAGCATACCTACACCCGTGATAATCTATGAAAACACACACACACACACACACTTCTGACTTTTGCGTGAATACATTTGTGTGATCCTATGCAAAACAGAGGCATGAGAAATATCTTGAGGAAAATCATTTTCTCTCTGTATCTACTGGAGGCACATTTGGAGACAATAACAAAGAGTCTTTCTTTCTTTCTTTCTTTCTTTCTTTCTTTCTTTCTTTCTTTCTTTCTTGCTCCCTCCTTTTTCTCTTTTTGTTCCTTCCTTCCTACCTATCTACCTACCTACCTACCTACCTACCTACCTACCTACCTACCTACCTAATCAAAATGCTTTAGCCTATCTCAGAAGGTCTTAATAAATACAATGAGATGGCTTTTTAACATATTACAATTGTTAACTGATAAATACTTGTCAGTTGTCTCACATGTAACCTGGATGTACATAATCACGCTTACCTCTGTCTTCCAATTTAAACCCTGCATCAATTTAGACCTATACATATAACTTCCTCAAAGAATTAATAGTAAAAGACATGAATGAATTTAGAACAATTTGCGCATTCAAGACGGAACTATATAAACATTGCCGTTATCACTTGCTTTTTTCCTTAGCATATGTTGAAAATGCTCCTTCAACAGTATAGTGCTATATGTAGTATAATATATATTATCATGTTTAATATTGTAACCCTTAACAGGACTGAAATGCAAACAGTGATTCTCGCACCCCTCACTCTACCCCTAAAGTGGTAAGATGTTTACACGATCTGAAAAATGGCCTAGTATTATGATTTTCCCTACACTGGGGGAAAGGCATGTTGGCTGGCTGAAGCTAAGAGATATTGACTAGCCCGCTATTCAGGAGTACGTTGGACAAAGATACTCATTTTACAATTTACACTGCAGCTGCATACATTTTCAGCCAGCATATTATATATGGCTTAAGGTCACTGAAGACTAATACAGTACAGTTAATGTAAAACAGTGTTTTAATTACACACACCATGTTATTTATTTAGCTCTTTCAACAGCTCATTAACGTGATAAATGCTTTATGTCATTAAATCAGTTTTGTTAGTGGAACAAAACACAGCATGTGGAGGAAGTTGGCACCTTCTTCTAATATACAGCTTTACATTGATTTTTCTTTTTCTTGAAATTATGAGCACTACTACTTTTTTTCAAAACTTTCCCCTTTCTCCCTGGAGAATAACATTGCTTTGGTCTTTCATATTGCTCCTGTACAGTGTATATACAAAACATGTCTCTGTGCTGATATGTGTCATATAAAATTTGCATTGTTTATATTAACTGGGTATATTTGCATCTTATTTAAAGCCACCGTGGTGAGATTGAAGGAGTAGTCTTACATGTTCATTGGGCATTGTTATCAAAAGAGAAAATGAAAAGGCAGTTTTCAGCAAAAAGGGCCTGAGGCAATACTAATGACTATGAAATGAGAAAAATAAATACATCAGGATATAAACTTGCATAACACCCTGATGAAAAAAGCATTAACATATTCCAAGCTGAAGCTGCATTAGAAAGCGAGCCCCTTGAAAGTTAGTAAGATTTAAAACAAAATACATTTTTAATATCCTGTATCAACACAGCAAGTTATTTGCTGAGCCTTTTCAGATCCCGGATCTGAAAGAAATAAAGCACTGAGAATTTATTTCTGCTAATAGTTTTGGTACAATTGTAGCATGTCATCTTAGCATACTCAGAAGTCAACTCAAGTGTTGGTTTTTTTTAACTGTGTAAGCAACTTCAGAACTGCAGCTTAAAAGAGAAGCTGACATTTTTCATTTGCATACTTTTGTCTCGGGTTTTCTTAGGAAACGGGTGTGATTATCATGGGGTCCAAGAGTTTAAAGCAGAGCCAGAAACTTGACTTTTTTGCACTCTCCCCTCCAGGGGTGTGTTGTGATGTGCCAGCAGTCTGCAAAGCTTGCAGCAGAGTCAGACAGCAAGGAGGTTGGAGAGGAACATGGGCCACTCCTGGAGTCTGGGGAAGGCTCGGATGAGGGCTCTGCATTGGAGGCAGAGAGGGGTCCAGGAACATCTGGGAGTTATGTGCTGCCAACACAGCCTCCAGAATTGAACAGCAGTGAGGCAGAGGAACAGGCTCCCCCCTGTTCCCAGTGCACATATGCGTAGAGCTGTCAAAAGGCAAGAACAGTTAAGACAGAAGGGACAACTCATGAGTAAGGCTTGGAGGTGATTGGCCCCTCCCATAAGACACAAAGGAGGGGCAAAAGCACGTGAGCCTTTGCAGGAAGCAACTTGGTTCATGCTGTTCAGTTTACCTTCTGAAGCTCAGTTTTGACTCTTTACTCCATATGGCCGTGCCAAACTAATTGCCAATTTGGGACTCATTATGGGCTGTGAATGAACATAATTCACAGCCTTTGAAATAAAAAGAGGGTGTTTGGGACTAAGTGTGTACTTTTTACTGGATCAGTAAGCCTAGGTCAGAACAGAGTGTGATTCAGCAAGTTCGGACTGGTTCAGGCGAACCGGTAGTTCTGGTGAGTATTTGCCCCCACCTTCCTGTCTTATATTTCCCTGTTTTTTAGCTCAGCTAATTCATGCAGCACAGCAGACTGCCATGCATTAGCTGTTTCACTCACAGGCGCTGACAGAGAAGGTAAATTTTGAAGCTTAAAAAGGTCATTTTTTGAATGCTGCAAGTGTGCTCTCACTGAACCAGTTATTAAACCAGTTGCATCACACCACAGCTCTCCTTCCACTGAAGTCTCTGATATCATCAGAATGGGAGGTGTTTTGGTCCAAGAAGATTGCAGACAGCCCCGAAGAAGCCACCCTGATTCAGAGCCTATCACAAGATATCTTTGTCATGAATTCAGTAACTACTGAATTTTGTTTCTTTATTTTTAAGTCACGATTTTTAGCTTCCTACTCGTATTATGAAGATAATAATTTTGGTGTGCACATAGGCTCATGTGAAATTATTAAAACATTTTGGGGAGGCAGAACAAGTGTTACATAAAGAATAAAGTAATATGTATTAAGGGACTAAGTTGGAGAAAAAAGAAGGGTCTTGCAGAGTTCTGAAACTTGCATATTCTTTTTGCAAACACATTCACTAGGTTATCTTTGACAGATAACTAGCTGGCTTCTAGTTGAAGACTTCCAATGAAGGAGAATGCCCCACTTTGTGTGGTAGCTGTCTACTGACTAATAGCTCATGAATCAAGAAGTTCTTCCTGATGTCAAATCTGAATGTATTCCTTTGTAGACTGAACCATTTGTCTGATCCTACCCTATGAGGAAATACAGACTAATTCCAGTCACTTTTGCATGTGATAATCCTTTCAATATTTTAAGTCTATGGTTTCCTCACTAATTCTACTTCCTATAGGCTAAACATACGTAGATCCCTTAAGTGTTCCTCATCTTCTTGATAGCCCTCGTCTGAATCATTCCAATTTGTTGACTATCCAATTTAATGCCCATAACCTAATATACAAGTGGAATTTGAACAGGGCAGCGTATAGAGGAATAATTACTTCTCTGGATCTGAACTTTATGTGTCTCTTAATACAGCCCAAGTAAACATTTGCTACATCAGTAGTATCAGCATCACTCAAGTTTGACTTATGGTGAAAGTCACAGAGATCTTTTTCACATACACTTCTTATTGTGAAACAAAGATTTTTTCCATCCTATACGGGGGCCTTTCATTTTCCCCCCTTTGTATAAAATTCTGTCCTATTCATTTTAACCCAATGCTTAAGCTTATCTAACCTTTTAAAAATCTTTCATCTAAAGGATTAGCTACCATAATCATAACATCATTTACAAATTTGATAAGTGTCCCCTCAAGTCCCTTTCCAAATCAATCTGACAGGATTCAGGAAAGTTTTAGCCTGCCAAACCAGCCTTAATAAACCCCATTGGAGATATCATTTTTTTCTTTTCTCTTTTTATTTTTACTGAAGCCCTTACAGCAGGATTTTCATACTTTAATTATTGAATTTCTATCCAAGTACAGTCTCTCTCTCTCTCTCTCTCTCTCTCTCTCTCTCTCTCTCTCTCTCTCCCTCCCTCCCTCCCTCCCTCCCTCCCTCTCTCTCTCTCTCTCTCTCTCTGTTTGTGTATTAATCAAATTTATGTAGTTGGCCATCTCATTAAAGGTGTCTCTCAACGTTACACAAGGAATGGATAAAATCATGTATAAAAAACAACAAATATGAAAAATATAAAAATCACTTTAAAAGTAACTATTATTTAAAAAAAGAGAGATAAAATTCCTAGGCAAAGAGAAAATAAGAATAACCAGCCAAGCAATGGAGCCACCTAAGCAAGTGTCCGGTTGCTTGGGAGTTCCAGGCCTGATAATATAACCAGGCCTTGAGGTGCTCAGGTTTGTTCACAGTTGTGATTTGTTTCTATCATGGTTGATGGTACCAAAAGCCACCGAGAAGTAGTTCCCGTATTCCACCCTCATCAGAGGTTATCCAAAAACACAACCAATGTTACTTTCATCCTATACTTGTGTCTAAATTATAAGTGAAAATAATTCAGATAATCCACTTCCTCTAGGACCTTTTAAGCTTTCCACAAGCACCTTCCCAAGAAATGGAGGTAAGGTAATGGACGTAAAATAGTTCAGTATGACTTTTTGGGGAGGGTGTGAACCAAGGCCTCCTTAAAAGGTAAAGGGACCCCACTCTTCAAAAAAAATCACTGCCAGGAGGTACACTACCAGCTGGCCAAGCTCGCAGTCTCAAAGAGCCTATCCACTTCCTTAGAATCATTCTGAGGATGGTTCTCAGAAAACCAGGCAAGTCTCCTCCACAGGCATCTCCTCTGGACCTTCAATGAGACAGCATCCAATTAGGAATGAATCTAAATGATTTAAACTACAGATGCCATGCAAATTCCTGCACATCACTGTTAAAGGTTATCCAGCTTTCTTTTGCCAAGAGGGCCTGTGTCATTCAAAATAGGGCAGCAGGATGGCAATCTGTGAATGCAACAAGGGCACAGAACTACTGATCTTTCACCACACTCTAACCCATAGTAGCTCTAACCCATTTTCAGTCAAGTTCATTTCCTGTTGAGTGCCAGCAAAACTCTAGGTGCCTCTTCTCCTATTTAATCTCTCTCAGGTCCTGCTTAATCATTGGGAATTATGGGATCCACAAGAGGAGAGAGGTATCATAGGCATGACCAATCTGAGGCCACTGGCTTTAAATGACTTGGGATAGGCCCATGGCTGTGATGGAAGTCATGAAATCTTGAGCTGCCTCAGACCCTATTCTTAGGGAAGGCAGATTGGAATCCCCCAGAATCATAAGTCTGAGGAACTCCAAAACCAACCCAGAAATGTAGTCAAGATGCTCAGCAGGGACATTGCTATGTAGTAGGAAGGTTGTTGAAACATCAGCAATCTCAACTGATCTCTAGTTTCTAGCTGGATGAACAGACGTTTACAACTGGGGACGTGCAAGTCTTCTGAAAGCCATTAGAGATTCTCTGTTGACCATTGCTGCATCCCAACAACTGCTTAGGAGTCATGATTGAGTGTGTGTGTGTGTGTGTGTGTGTGTGTGTGTGTGTGTGTGTGTGTGTAGGATAACCACAATACAATATCTCCGCCCTTTCTGTTGCATCTTCTCCTTTGAATAAATTGGCACCCCACCATTATTCACATCATTTCACTTAGTTTTGGGGCCCAGGCAAAGCTACCACCTCTTGGATGTATCGTATTTTACATACTTGCTACTCCTTCTTTGAATAATAGCTTGACTCATATTATTGGCTCAAGGCTGCTTATAATACATAATTCTGAATCCCACATCTTAGACTGTGAGAATAAATGGGTTGATATATATCAATTATTCTCTAGATTTCATTACCTACTTTTTCATGAAGACTATTTCTATGATGAATCATAGAAGCCAAGCAAACAAACTCCTGAATAATATTATGTATGTAATATGATTTTAAAAATATCTTCAAAAAATGCACAGAGAAACTGAAACTGGCTGACAGATGTGTGTTTGCTCTATTGATTTTGCAAATTACACAGCCATCAAATGTCTTCCCACTGTGCCTTTATATCAGATGTTTACTCAACACAGACCCATTGAGACCTTCTTGGGCCAATTGCAGCATCTTAAAATTTATGGAAATTATTGGTGAAAACTCTTTGAAATGAAAATACGTGACACCTTATATATATATATATATATATATATATATATATATATATATATATATATATATATATATATATATATATATATATATATATATATATATATATATATATATTTATATATATATATGTGTGTGTGTGTGTGTGTGTGTGTGTGTGTATACTAGTCTCCCTTTATTTATTTATCAGCACAAATACTACACAAATGTAACAAAGGCAACAGTAAAATATTGGGTTTTCTGTCTGGATGGTCTCTTGTGACGAGCCGATGGACAGAGAATGGGAGCAGTTAGCTTCTTCCTATAATTGGGGCATACCAGGGGTTGTGACTTATATATATATTCTAATCCAAATTTGCCTGTTCAAAAGGACTGCTTTGCAACATTATTAAGTAAGTGTTATACTTTTCATTCCTATTCTACATGTCATTCATCTTTATTTGGCACCAGATTTGATCCTGCTTTTCCAATTTTTGAAGTGAAAACCAGATATGATTGAAACAGGTGGAAACAAACTTTTCAAACAGCATAGAAGATTCACCAAGTGCTCTAAACTTTATCTTTTTATCTATCTGAAGTTTTTACAAAAGGATAAACACTGAGCCGAGGTGGTGCAGTGGTTAGAGTGCAGTACTGCAGGCTATTTCAGCTGACTGCTAGTTCGGCAGTTCGGCTGTTCAAATCTCACCGGCTCAGGGCTGACTCAGCCTTCCATCCTTCCGAGGTGGGTAAAATGAGGACCCGGATTGTTGGGGGCAATATGCTGACTCTGTAAACCGCTTAGAGGGGGCTGAAAGCCCTATGAAGCGGTATATAAGTCTAACTGCTATTGCTATTGATAACAGTTTCAATAACACAATGAAGTGATTTCTTTACAGGTAGAGATCAATACTACAATCTCCCAGCCCTCCAGCCCTCAAACATGTTTTCTTCCTTCTTTGCTGTTCTATGCACAGAGAAAGCATTTTCCTCCTGTTTTTCTATAGCTATATATCTGTTTTGTGTGGTTATCATGGCAGACATGTAGAATGCATCATAGCACCATAAATTTTATTACCATTCTTCACTCTGTTATGCACAGAAAATTCACTGAGCTTAAAAGCTTCTCCTATGGCTGAGGATCATGCACTAGTTTCAATGTGATATAGAGCATCCAAAGTTGTTTCTAATATTAGAGAAGTCCTTATTCTTTTCACTTTGGATAAGAGAGTTGGATAAGATGGTAAAAAAGTTGCATTACCAATTTTTACATAATGAATCAACGCCATTTCTGCCAGAAGACTTGTGAAAATGAACTTACACCTGAAGTATTATGGTAGCCAGTTTCTGAAGCTTAAAGAAATAAAAAAAACAACAACTTCCATTCGAATACATAGTGATGTATTAGTAAAAATGAATTAGTAAAAATGAAGAGGGGACTTTTCCCTTTGTTCCTAGAAAACTAATCTATCCATCCATCCTTGTCTACAAATATAAAGAATATTGCTTTTAAGTAATAACATATCTTTACATATTGTTCAGCACTTTATGAGAGAGGAACTAGCTTTTAAATGCACGAGTTAAGAATTCCAGTTCCATTCAAGAATTGAAGGTGGCAAAGAAAGAAACAATATGGAGATGCAATCATCTCCTATTCAAAGAGCACTTCTAGAAATACATGGAGTCATTGATAGCATCATGCTGGGATGAACTTGACAGGAAGGTTCCTAAGGAAGCTGAAGTGCAATCACAGTACCACTCAGGGGCTGAGCAGACAAGAAAGATTCACATATGAAGGTTGACTATTGCTAGAGTGGAATTTAAACATTTCTAAGTTCAAGATGAATTAGAAAGCTTTCCAAACTGGAACTCCACACAGCATAGGTAATCAAAAGAGTAGCTTACTCTTTTACATTCATTTTTAACTGTTATAAGTCTGTGATGGCAAACCTATGGCACGTGTGCCACAAGTGGCACCCAGAGCTCTCTCTGCGGGCACACAAGCTATCGCCCCAGCTCAGCTCCACCATGCATGCATGCGTGCTGCCCGCCGGCCAGCTGTTTTTTGGGTGTCTGCCATGCATGCACAGGGGGTGAGGCGCATACGGGAGATCCATGTACCTGTGTTGGGGGGTCGTACATGTGCAAGGGTTGTGCGCACATGCACGGGGGCACATGTGGGGGCTAACGCACCTGTGGGGGGGGAAGCATGGAAGGGTCATGCATGCATGCACAGGGGGCAGGGCACACATGGGGGGAGTTGCGCAGGGGGCGAGGCGGCACATAGTGACAAAAAGATTCGCTACTACCATTATAGGCTATTAAAAAATAATTCACAAACACTGTGCTTATGGTATCTTTATTTTTGGACACACAACACCTGTGTCAATTCCTTTGCTGTGTGTTTCTTGAGTTATAGTTCAGAATCAGGTCCTGTATCTAAAGAGTTGGGAACTTCATACAATAAACATTGGGGCTCTGCAAGCTTCCAACATTATTTGGAAGAATTGCTTTGGACCTTGAGTACAAACATTTCTATGCTCAGGCGCATTCCGGGGGGAAAGGAGAAAATGTATACATCATGATTTGATAATGCAATTCCTGCCCTTTATGTAGATGCAGGAGACTTCACACGTACAAAAGAGCAGAACTTGGGTCATGTCATTATATACACATATTTTGGAATCATTCTGGTTAGAAATGGATGCTTACAACTAAAGAAGAAAGGGGATTAAACAATGGAAACAATTCCATATTTAAGTAGCATAGACACCTACAGTTCCTTGCTGCTTTTGTCAAAATGTTAAAAGCACTGTTTCGTTTTGTGCTACCGCTATCATATGTGTGTGAGATAATATATATGCAAAAAAGGACAGAGCTTGCATTTTGATAGCAAATCACTGCTTTGTTCGTTCTGCCTATTTGATTGCAGTGAGTAACAAATCTAATAAATACGCAATTTGTGGAGAAATAACCTGAGGAAAAATTTGTTAGAAGCTGGAGATTAGTTAGAAACTGGAAGTATTTTATCTTCATATAAAATTTCCACTTTTGAAAGTCAATCAACAAACTTCTCAGAACCTGATGTATTACAAGTACTATGATATGAGCCATGATGGTTCAGTGGTTAGAATGAGGTATTGCAGGCTATGTCTGCTGACTGCTGGCTGCCTGCAGTTTGGCAGTTTGATTCTCACCGGCTCAAGCCTCACTTAGCATTCCAACCTTCCGAGATCGGTTAGATGAGGAGCCAGATTGTTGGGGGCAATAGGCTGACTCTGTAAACCACTTAGAGAGGGCTGTAAAGCACTGTGAACTGGTATATAAGTCCAAGTGCTATTGCTACTGAACATGTAATATTTATTATGAAAACAATGTAAAATTTAGATCCTTGATAGGGAGATATATACAAGAGAACAGCTTAAGCTATTGTTTTCTTTGCCTCAGTTTCTATGTGAGAGGACTGAAAAAAAACCATGCTGAAATGTAAGTCGTTGTCCTGAATTTCTACTTCTCTGAAATACAATCTATCCCTTGGCCAGTATGTAATGTGTTAGGTACCCAGAGCTAAAGCTTTGTTTCTTACATTGATAAGGCAACTAGCCAGAAAACTGCAGAATTACAGTGTCTGATGTCAAGTGACATTAGAAACTAACCACCGTTCAGAGCAGATTCTTGATCCTTAATCTGAAACAACTTAGATGTAAATTCTCTTTCCAGCTTTATATCCTCTTTTTTTTGTTGAGTTGTTGAATTCAGGTTCATGTTGCATTTGTTCTATTCAATAAATGGGTTCAACCTTCAACCTGCTTCTCAAGTTCTTAGTGTCTCACATTGCTTCCCTGCAAATGAAATCTTGGCAAGCTAATTTTTTTTTTGAATCCACACCCTCTCATCCATTATGTGGCATATGCTCTGCTAGAGGAAGTAAAACCCACAAAGCAAAATCTGGGCAGAATGAGCATTAAATGTAATGTATAATTATCAACCCAAAGCAGATTCTTATAGTTACAGTGTTCCCTGGAGATATACAAAATATTTGAGTATGAATATCTTTTAGCAAAAGGTTTAAGGTTTCCTGTAGAACAAAAAAAAAAAAAAAAACCACTAGTGAGTAGTTCTGAATGATACTTGCTGGCATTTAGTAGGAAAATTACCTCATACATTATATCATTACAGTTTGCTCAAGGCAAACATAGAAGGATATTAAAGGCTTTAAGGTCCATGAATTATTTATTAGTCCATACACAAACCAACCTTTATTCATTCATATTAGTTACAGATCCTTTTAATTTTTCAGGGTCAGAAAAACTAAAGGAAACTGAAACATTGATGGCTCTTGTCTAGAGATATATAATTTGGAAGATATTAGAATTATTACACCACAGAACTCATATTCTCTTTCTTCATCTATATAACTATGACTATATTATCTGTTCCATGTAGTAAAAGGGATAAATATCAAGAACCACAACTATTATTCAGATGTATCAGTTAGAAATGGCTACTTTAGACAACAAATCATACTTAGCCTTAGGTTTGCACATTTCCCCTTCCTGTTCTCTACCTCAGACTACGTAGCATATTGGGCTATGAATTCTACCCAAAAGAGGCTGGAGAATTCTATCCAGAAATAAACAGCTCATTTTCCTCATTTCAGCTCTTCTCATGATTTTTTTTCATATATAAATGAAGAAAAATAAGAAAAAGAAGTAAAGTCAAAAATTAGGCATCTAGCACAGAGGTGTCAAAATCGGGGGGGGGGGGCAGATCCAGCCCGCAGGGTGCTTAGATGTGGCCCGGAGAGCTGCCTGGAAACAGTGAAGGACCAGCATTTCGCTTTCTGCAAGCAAAAACAGAGCTCAGGAAGGTTGTGTGCGGTCCTCTTGAGCTCCGTTTTTTCTGGCAGAGGGTTGCAGGAGGCTGTCGCAGGAAAAATGGAGCTCGAGAGCACATTTTCACTGGCAGAGCACTCAGTATACCACAGGCACCCAAGACATAAGTGACATTGAGCTGGCCATGCCCACTATGGCAATGCCCCCCCAGCCCCCCCAAGGTCAAACACAGCCCTGATGCAGCCCTCAATGAAATTGAGTATGACACTCCTTATCTAGAGTAAATTGTAAACATTTTTAGAAACAGAAAAATTCAATATAAGAACAAAAAATAAAACGTAAGTATTTATTTGTTTCATTTTTAATGCTGCTCGATTTCAGTTGACTAGGTAAACTAGAGATGATAGTGCAGTAGTATAAACAAAGTTGGGTTAGAATGGATTATATTTTTTGATAGTTGGTGTTCAAAAATACTCCTGGGAATAACAGATAAGAAAAAAGGCAAATGGATTACTAAAGAAATAGACACAGAATTCTCGCTGAAGGCATAAATGAATACACTCAAATAATCATGTTTTGAGCATGTTATGTAAAGACCTCTGGAGAAGACCTTTAATTCCAGGAAAGGTGGAAGGAAAAGGAAGAAGACAACTAGCAGCAAGGTGGTTAGACACAATTACAGTGGCAATGGGTGCACCATTGGAAGACCTGAAAGATCAGATTAGGGATAGATCATCATGGACAACATCTATCTATGTGGTTGCTAAGAGTCAACAATAATTTGATGGCACAGAATCAATCAATTAAGATTCTATTCATATATTAAGGGAGAATTATTCAGCTTTGCCTCTTCTCTTCCATCTTTATGTTGTCACTCTAGACCAATGTTCTGATCTCTCAGGCTCCAAATACCTCTTGCTTATTTTATTCATACCAATACTTCCAATGACCAGTCTAGATTTGTGAACACATACTAATCCAGCACCGCATGGTTTGATATGTTCCACTTTGCTAGCACAGCATCATTTAGAAGTAGGCAGTGAGAAGTCAATAACTTGCTAAAACCATTATGAAAAATAAAGTTTTTACCAAATATTCAGGTTATTCTTCCTAATAGTTTTAGCAAAAACCTTTTACAAAAAGTTAATTCTAAAAAGCATTTTTTTTTCTAATTTTGCTGGTTTCTGTAATCTTTGGACATTTATCTCAGACTCATTTCCACCACAGAAACTAACCCTAACCATTAAATGATTTTCCCCCCTTTTATCCTACTGATAAATGAAAACATTCATAAAAAAGCAATAAAACAGGATGCCATATGAATGATTGTAGCAAAGATAAACACGAAAACCAAGAAGCTATCAAAATATTGGACCAAAAGCATTTTCATTGAAACACAACTGTTACTTCATGTGCCAGCTGGGATCAGAAAGAGGTTTTTATTAATGCATGATTTTGTGCTTTAAGTTTATTGCATTTATCTTTATGTAGAAATAAATGAGAAACAGATTTAAAGACTCATTTACACAGCCTGAAGTAAACACATGAATTCTGCTATATGTGGTATCCAGAGAGCAAGAAACTCATTCATTATTTGTGTCACTTGCATTCACAAGACAGCTTTCAGCCCTCAAAACAGAGTGAAAGAACATCACTGCTGTAGCCTTGGATAATAAGAGACAACAATTATTTTGCCATCTGTTCCATGCCTAGGCCTAGAAAATAAATGGATTTTTAGAAGCAAACTATGAAGTTTCAAACAGCAATAAATCAATAACATTTTATTAAATACCTGTATGTCTATTCTAGACAAAAGATTGTTGTAAGACAAGGCTCACTGATTACAAATTGATATTGGGGAACACACTTGCCTTTTTCATCATAACTTCTCCTGATGGTACCTTTTTAAAGAAAGCTATTACGTTTTGTGGAAAGAGGCGTCACAATTTGAATGCAGGCACTTGTCTGTTTACTACAATCAGACTGCTTCTCCCCAACCTATATTTTTTTCTCAAGTGGAATCACTCTAGGGGAGATCACTCATAGGTATATGCCCTAAAAAAATCTGCCAAAATGAATAATATATGCAAGATCCTTATGAACTGAACAGAGCTTTGCAGAAAAGCAATTGTTGCAGTTTAGACATATATATGACACACAACTAAAATCATGAAGTGGTTTTGCATTCTTCTGAAGAAAAGCCTAATCTGACAAGCAATCTTCAGTTTCAACTCTTTACACACCCTATGACAACTCAACACATTTGCTATTTGTTTGCAAGTCTCTAGAAAGTGTCATGATAATGTAAAAATGCATATGTAATAGTAAAGTGCAGGAAAGCCAGTTCAGTATACTGACATGCTTCATTTCACAATGGATTCAGCTGCCTGA